>NC_025697.1:17723236-17724983 GCF_000633955.1 Camelina sativa
CAACCCACATCCGTTACTAGACTTGTAAAACTTGAAAACACATTCCCATCCTAAAGACTCTTTACCCTTTTTTTTTTCTCTTTTACTCTTTCTCTTTTAAGTACAAATCCAATCTCAAAACCCAAAATCGAGTTCTCACCTAGTCCTACTAGTCCACAAAATGCGAACTAAAACTACACAGAATCTTACTCTTTTCAGCTAAAACCTAACACTTTCTAACAACCCCGACTCGGAAAAGGCCTCACACTCAAGAATACAATTGGCTTGAAAGAACGGTTGATTAAGGGTGCGGGAAACTGTTCCAAAGATGGGAATCAGCTACTTGAATTAACAAGGGTGGTAAAAAGGAGAAAGATAATCCAAGTATGTATATAGTATCCATGAGTTCAACTTCAATGCATAACAGGATAATTGCAAGTCATGATTATGTTCATATAGATAGGGAATGATGTCAATTCAAAACATGCTTCAATCAAGAATAGAATGCAATTTCGAGAATTTAAAGCCTGGTTCAGTCTTACATTTCATGTTCAATCAACATGCATCAAAGAACTAATAACAAGGGCCTTGATCCTATCCTATTGAATTCAGCTTGCTAACAAGATTACAATCATCATCAACTCCTATGCTAAATGCAACAGCCCTATATGAATAACACTAGACTCAATCTTAATATGCAAATGCAAACTACATGAACACTCTTTTTTTTTTGTGAAAATTTTTGAAAAATTTTCAAATTTTTTTGGTTTTTCTATGCAAATAGATGAATGCAGACTCTAACATGATATGATGCAAAAATTTGAAATAAGAATCACAGAAAACATCATCAGATACATCATCTCAAACCCTCCCCCAAACTTAAATTACACAGTCCTTTGTGTAAGAGAAATTTGAAGAAGGATTTGAGAATCACAACAAAAACAATGCATGAATGAAATGGTATATACAAAGGAATGGTAGGAGTACCTCAGTAGTAAAAGAAGGAGTCGGTGCTCGCCCAAGGAGGAGTGTGGTACTGACGTTGNTGTGGTACTGACGTTGTCCCTCACCTTGTTCAGGATCCGCAAGAGTGGCCTCAGCTGCTTGGTCAACTTTCTGCTCAACCGGTTGCGTGTTCTGATCAACGTTATGCTGGTCTTCGCATTGCATGTCTTCGATAAACGTTCTTCTCCATCTCATAGCCGCTAACCTCATCCCTCTTTTCCATTGGCTTCTTGCAACGAGATTTGTTTTTACTAGAGCGTTTCACTGCTCCGCTTGACTCACCGCTTTGTCGGAGCTTGTACACGATGACGACATGTAGCAGTGGTGGTCCAGGACATTGATCGAGTCGGCAGTTGAGAGAGGCGGATCGAGTCAAATTTTGCCATCGGTCGAGTCGCGTGAAGACGTAAAGATGAGAGAGGAGTGGGAGTTGCAGAGATACAGTCGAGTCGACTTTGGAGCTTCGTAGACGAGGTTAATCGAGTCGCAGTCTCTTGAGTCTGTCGAGTCAGAGCTCCTCTTTTGGTGCTTCATTCCACGTCTGTAAAACCCAACACACTGTTATTTCCATTGTTTTTTTCTGGTGCCTCTCGCAACTGCCAACTCGATTTTTTTTTCTTTTCCACTTTAGTTGTCCATACTCCCTTCTGCAGATTCCTGAAAAGAAGAAACTTAAAAAAAAAAATTAAAAACACCAGATCCTAAATTGTATTTATAGAGATACCTTTGGGACTTCCTCCCAAGTGAGCTTGTTTAAAGTCTC
>NC_025697.1:17725083-17725161 GCF_000633955.1 Camelina sativa
GGGACACTGTTTGTTCAAGTACAGCCGTTCTGACAGCCAATCTCTCATTCTCATCCAACAATGCTTCGTCAACCCACT
>NC_025697.1:17725974-17732585 GCF_000633955.1 Camelina sativa
TGAAAGTTTCTGGGGGGATACAGATCGTTTTTCCTATATTCACTAGGTAAGTTTAGAAAAGGTGTATGGGAAGGGTGCCCTACCCCTTTCTCAGCCCCTGATCAGAACAAGAAGATCCAACAAATATTTTATTACTTTATTTTAATGATTAGTAATATAAGTTTTATTATGGATAAACAAAATTAAGGAATTTCGCTGGCGACGCCACACATATCCGTCCCAAAAATTTAGTAGGCTGCAAAGTAAAAATAAAAAGGCTGCCTTTTATATTTTGAAGGTTTGAACTCGAAAAATTTCTAAAAAATTTGCTTCAATTGAACAAAGAAGGCCAAATTTTGAATATAAAATCAAGGACCACTTGCTGTTGGTTCACCAGATTGTCCTACGGGCCGGCTCTGGTGCCACATAGTTGACAGAGGCACTGGGTAGCATTCGTTGGTAGCCAGCACCGACCAACAATTGTTTTTGGCCATTTTTTCTTACACAAACGATCACAATCTTCTTTAACACATTTTCCAGGTTTTTTAGGTAAAAACCTATTACATGTAGTTAGCTTTTCTTGTACAGTTCCTGTTATTTTCATATATGAAACATTACAAAATCATAAGTTTTCGTGAAGAAAATGGTAAAAATTAGATTTTTTTCTATTGAGTGTAAGTAAAGGTATTGACATAACAAATACTTTTACAAAAAAAAAAAAAAAAAAGTGATTGTTCTAAACAAAACCACAAAACATTTTACTAAGAAGAATTATACTGAGGTGATTTTAAAATATTATATAAATTTAATTTTTAACTATAAAATACTAAATTATTGAAAGAAAAAGTGTAATATACTAATATATCAAGTTGCAGTTCCAATTTTTAGGTCTATAACAATTTTTGTTTATAAAAAGAGTTAGACCCAATATTATGGAATTCAAAGGTGAACAAATAGTTATGCTACAAAATATATATACCATAGTTGAATCGATATCTTGAAGAAATAATATGGTTTTCAAAATTATAACTTTTAAAACGGCTATATGTAATAATCTGTTAAAATGTTTCCAAACAAAAATACATACCTATCACAAGAACAGTGAAGATAAATAGAACTGTAAACGTAAGTAAAAATAATTTCTTCATCTTAAATGATAAAAACAAATTGATTGTGTTTAGAAAGTAAATTAATAAACAGAAAGAAAAAAGTTTACATAAATATAAGAATTGCATGTATCCCATATTCTATTTTAAGCTATATATATACCTTCCTAAATTCAGATTTAGAAGGATGTGGTGTTAATTATTTTCGGAGTTTTTGCTAATCTGATATTTTATACAGTTAAGCCTTAAGACTCGTTCAGCTTCTATGTAGAGGGTCAGCTAGCTTTCTCACTTCTTCTTCTACCACTCCTCAGTAAGACAGTATCCACAATCATAAAATAATTTGTTTTACTTACTAAAAATAAATAAATAATTAATTATTATTATATATTACTACAAATAACATAAATGAGTTGTGATATCACGTTTTTGGCGGAAAAGTAATAACATAAATGAGTTGTGATATCACGTTTTTGGCGGAAAATGGTTGTGTTTTTGGCAAAAAAAAATGTGGAATTATGTTTTTGGCAAAACAGATACAAAATCACGTTTTTTGCCGAAAATATTAAATTATGTTTTTGGCGGGAAAATGGGAAATTATTTTTTGATGGAAAAACATAGAGTCATGTTTTTATCGGAAAAATTATGTAATTACGATTTGGCAGGAAAAATAAGGACATGCGTTTTTTAGGGAAAATACAGAATCATCTTTTGACAAACAAAAATGGAATCATGTTTTGACGAGAAAATTACAAAATTACAATTTTGGCCAGAAAATACGAACCCGTAATTTTGAGGGAATAAACTATCTGATGGTTTTAATAGTTAAACCATGTTTTGTGGCAAAGCAGTTTTATCTTGAACTCTTTCTTCGGTACTCGACTCTTGATGCCTCTTTCTTTGGGGAGCTGATGATTCATCATCTTTAGTGCAAGTTAGGTCTCTAAAAACACATTGAATCCTTGTATTTGAGTGTGACAAAATTATCGTTTTGCGGCCCATGATTCGGTCTTGGTCAGCCTCCCATCATTTCTTGTAGCCTTTCTTCTTAGTGGATCTCACTATCTCTATGGTTTTAGTACTATATGTTCAGTATCACTATTTCCTCTACCTATTACTCAAGATGAAAAATGATATCTGCACTAGTAGATCTAGTGCTAAGCAAAGTGTAGTACAAAAAATATATCCGAAGAGAATGTGTAAAGAATAGTCACCTCAATCTTGAGATTGATAATGTCTTCAAATGTCCAATACTCCATACTATCAGAAACACCAGGAGCTCTATGGACATATTCCTCCCACGGTGGGTCAACAAGAATAACATCAAACTTTGTTCCAAATAACTCGGGAGATAACTCAACTTCATGCAAGTCGCCTTTAAAATACATTGGTGCAGAAGCTGAGTTAGATACAATCTCATCCTTCTTCTGTATGAGCTCTCTCAGCTTGGGGTAGTCTTCCACATTGGTAAGCTCCAGCTCTCGGATGAAATTCTGGGGACGCATTCCAATATCCACAAAGTTCTGGGAATAGTCATTTTTCTCTCCCCTAGAAGGAGCTTTACGAGGAGGTCCACCACCTCGAGGAGGAACCCAACCCCCTGAATTTTTATCAGATGGCATTCCACGTCCCATTTGTCCAGAAACATTAAATGCAGGCCCAGAGAAGTTAGGTGGCCCTCCTCTGTCAGAACCTGGTGGATTAAAGAACATATTCGGGTTTGGTGGAGTGCCAATTGAAGGAAATCTTGGGCCTGATGGTCCAGGAGGAAGAGGCGAGAGAACAGGAGGAACAGGTAACATACTGCCATCAACTCCTCGGGCCCCAGGCCAGACAAGAGTCGGGGCAAATGAAGGCATGAAGACAGGGGTAACAGGACCGCCTGGAATTGGCGAGATACCAGGAGTAAGAGAATGAATAGGGCTGGGTGGTGGCATTCCAAGATTCGCAAATGGTGACGCCATGATAGGCATTGTAATGGCACCTTGTTGGTTCTCTCTGCCACCAGCAGGTCTTCCTTTCCCACCCCTTGAGGGTCTGTTCCCTCTCATGCCTTGTGGAGCCTGCGGACCTCTATTAGCGGTTTGCATAGAATGAGTTCGACCAGGGGTTGCACCTCTCTTGTTTCTTGCTTTTGCCCCTGAGTAATCAGAACTGGCTTCACCAGCTTCATCTCTCGAATCCTCCCCATAAGTTCCCAACCCAAAAGTCTCACTTCTTTGTCTACTACCTTCCTGGTTGTAAACCCACTCTTCATCATTATTCGTAGGCCTTTTAGGAGGCTGCTGACCCGATTCAGTCGTACCAGCAAAGTTGGGACCTGATTCTCCTCTGACATAATCAAGTGGCTTGGTTTGTATCTCAATTACATCATAATTCTCATTTGAAATGCCACCACTTGACAAAGCTTTAACTGCTTCACCCATGTTTCCATCTTTCCTGCCACCCAAACGACCGTGAGACCTCTTGCCTTCACTCCTTTCACGTCCTTGCCTTGGGAACTCCCGTTCCCTGCCACGATCATAAAGCAAGTCCCCATCTTTCTGATCTTTATCACTAATACTAGAATGTCTTCTCTTCCAAGTATCCTTTGAGCCTTCTTGATCCCTATCCCTATCAGACCAGCCATCATCCCTACCTCTGGATCTCTCATCTTTCCGACCATATTTCTCTTTTTCGTAGTCTGCATCCAAATTTTCAGATTCTTGATGACGCTTCCCACTTCTGTCTGGTGTCTTAGACCTGTTAGATCGACCCACTTCTCTCACTGTCTCAGAACCATCCTTACCACTCGTTTTCTTGAGAGGACTACCCCTATCATCATCTTTCACACCTCGACTCTTACTCTTATCCTCTCTACTACTAGCCTTCAAACTCCTATCAGACTTCGAATGACTCCTACCCTCACCATGTTCATTACTAACAGAACCTTTCTCTCCACCACTACTATCATGTCTAGAATCAGAAAGCTTACTACTTTTATAATCACCATCATTAACAGGAACAACAGCTTCATCCCATCTCTTCCTTTTACTCGAATCAGAAGAAGACCCAAGAGTTCGTTCTCTCCCGCCTCTCTCTCTCTTATCAGAACCCTTGGAATCACGATCTTGATGCTCTGCATCAACCAGAGACTTGTTATCTTCTTTGCTTTTACTCCCACCGCTTCGAGAACTCTCAAAGTCCGATGCTTTAAGACTCATCCTTCTCTTCTCACTTCTCTCCCCACCTTCTTGCTCTCCATCTTCATACCAAGTGCTCAGCTTCTCCAACGAACTCTCTTCTTGTTTCTTCTTCATTTGATTTTAGTCTGTGTTGCGAAAAAACTGTGCTACAAAACCCTAAACCAACGAAATTAGGGTTTCAACAACACCCACGATTAATTCCACATTCGACGCAATGGTTCGGTCTCCATAAACTGAGTATCCTTGCTTAAAACATCACCTACAGAGTTCAGATTTTTCGAATCTAAATCGTTTCCAGGTTCCTGATGAAAATTTTGACTTCAGATATGGAATTAAGCGAAGAAGATCGGAGTATGATGTGTCGGGAAGAAGAGTGAGTTTGAGGGAGAGAAGAGAAAAGAACATTACGAAGTGCGAGGAACACGATCAACATACACAAAGTCAAATAGATTGGGCCAAGCCCATTTACATGTAGTGTCTAAACTTGTGTTAAAAAAAATGATTATCAATTTGTTAGACGGCTGGATATCTAATTAAAAAAATACACAAAACCATCATAATTAGGGAAAATACCATGAAGATTGAGACTAGTAAGAAAAAGTTTTAAAATCAAACTATGAAGATAATTTGTGTGATTGTTGTTAAACGCTTACAACAGTAACTATCCACAAATGCTATGTTATACGCAGTGTTCAAGAAAACGCTAGGCGGTATCTGGACAGTGACCCAGCACCTAGCGCCTAGAACGCTTAGTCGGGGCATAGACGGTTTTTTAGGCGGTTTAGCCGTTTACAACATAAAACATTATATATATATATATATAATTATACAAAAATATATGTTATAAAACTAAAAAAATTTATAAATTATAAACAAAAGTAAGAAAATACATTTATTTAAGTTATATTAACAACATATAAATGTTTATAATTACGTATATAAAGATATAAAACATAATAATTTAAATAATGTAATTTAAAAATCAAAAATAAATATTAAAATAAAATTTATGTAAGTTATATTAAGCGGTTTAGGCGGTCATCTAGGCGTCTGGTTATACGGCGCAGGAATATACTAAAACCTAAAGTAAAGTTGCTAAAGTAAGACATCAAACAAAAATTTCATCGGTTTCAACATATAAGATGTTTTAAGGAAAAGCACGCAGATTAAGAAATAATCATTTTAAAAAAATTCAACCAATTATAAACAAGACTGCATAATAAAAAATACTAAACTAATGTAAAAGTAACATAGAAACTTGAAAACATCAATATTATGAAACAAAAACACTTCTCAAAAACATCCTATATTATAAAACTTATACGGATTTGAACTGGTGACCATAAAGCTACATATGGTTTCATATACCAACTAAACTAAAGATACTATTTGGTTATATTCACGGAAAAACGATCTGTATCCCCCCCCATAAACTTTCATATAGCACCACATCCACCTAGTTTTTAAACGTCGATCACTGTCCCCCCCCAATTTGTAAGTTTCAGTCCATTATCCCCCCAAATTAAAAGTTCGAAACTTCTGTCCACACATTATGCTAAAATCGTGGTTTATCATTGGTTTACTGTTCCAGGAAATACATTAATCGTATGCCAACAAAATTAAACCGGATTAACACAGAAATTAACCCAAATCGACCCGATTCAACCCGTTAAACAATACCCATTTATCCTAAAATCCCCAAAACATAAAAATCCCCAAATCCCCAAATCGAAGAACCCTAGAAAGGAAAAAATCTCAATTTCCATGGATTTGAATGAGCTGGAGACGAATGTGATAGTCGTTCATGACGAGGCTACTGGGTCTGTTCCGTCAGAGGAAGGAGGAGAAGGTCCGATCCAAGACGATGAACCCGACGATGAAGATCCAAGAGAGCGAGACGTGTTTAACATCGAGAAAGCCATAGTGGAGTTTATAGACGAACCATCGATCGTTCATGATGAGTATCCGGACAGTTGAAGTGATGAAGATGGAGAAGCCCGTCGAGTGAGAAAGCGGAACAACATCAGAAAAGTCGATGGGACTTTGTATTATCACCAAATATTCTTCAACGCTATTGCATTTAAGGAAGCTGTACTCGGCCATGCTCTGAATACTCGATGCAACATCGCACAGTACATGTATGATAAAACCAAGATTGGATTTAGATGTGCTGGAGATGGATGTATTTGGCGCATATATTGTGCAATCACTAAGAAATGTAGGAGGTGGAGGGTGAATAAGTACATTGATAAGCATACATGTAATCCGAATGGAGATTGTGAGATGTTGAAGGTTCTTGTTATCTCTAGGTTGTTTCTAGATCAAATTAGAGAAGAACCTG
>NC_025697.1:17734634-17735781 GCF_000633955.1 Camelina sativa
GGAGACAACATCACCTATTCATCCTCCAAGACCAAGAGTTCAAAGATAAGAAGCCCAGTTCTAAGGTACTTCCACAAGGCCTTAGCAAATATATTCTTTGCTAGGAAGGAGACTGGAAATCTCAATGAGGGTGAGCTCAAGGTAATTGACATGGCTCTCAATGGAATCATCCTTGAGGCAAGAAATGGAACCATCATTCTTGGGACCACTGTGGAGACTGACCTTGCAATGGTGCTTATTGACCACATGATATATTTGAGAAGTTGGGTAGGCAAGCTACAAACAATGGGTCAAGAGGAGCCTTAGCCATTGGAGGCATCATCACTCCAATACTACAAGCTGCCAAGGTCCCACTTAGAGGAGAGAAGGTTTTGCCAAGATGGATTGACTCAAGCTACCTCACCTCCACTCTCATATTGGCCAAGGAAATGCATCAAGGAAATCACATCTTCAACTTTGAGCTTCCAACAGTTGGGAAAAAACAGTTGATCTTACCTAACCAAGAGCTCACCACCATTCAAGAAGGAGCAAACATTGACTTTTGGCCAGCTGATGAGTTCTTGTTTGATGGGATAGTTCAACCTAGAGTTGATGAAGCTGTAGATGTGCAAATGGCTGATGAGGAGGAGCAATTTTACTTTGAAGATTATGAGCCCAACCCAAGGGATAGTAGAGGAGTGAGAGAGACTAGCAAGAGGTTGACTCTCCTACAAAAGTGGAGCAAGTGGCATGGGAAGAGGTTTGATAAGCTTAAGAAGAAGGTGACCAATATGGCTAAGTCCATCAAGGGCCTAAAAAAGGAGATTGCTGAGCTGAAGAGTGCAAACTCATCTCCAAGCCATTCAAGCCCTTTGAGGAGGAGTAGCTCAACTAGAGCACTCTCAAGAGTTGCAAACCCTGTGGAACCAGCTAGAGCTTCAATGTACGAGCCAAATCAGAGGAAGAGGAGTTCAAGTAGCCGAGAACAACAATTTTCGAGGCACTCGACCGGGTCACTCGAGCACCCACTCGACCGAGCACCCCAGATGCACTCGGCCGAGTTCCAGCCCAGATCACCATATGGCTTCCCACCACCAGCTGCTTATCCAGGATATCCAGGCTACCCTCCCATCCCACCCCAGTACTTCATGGATCCAACACTCTACCA
>NC_025697.1:17735841-17742979 GCF_000633955.1 Camelina sativa
ACCAGAACTGCTGAGGTGACTCTTCTTCAGATATGTCCATAGGCTGCAGGTCAGGCGAGTTAACAGCTTCTGCCGTGTCAGGTTTAGTGCCTTCAGGGTAGTGGAGATCCGCAGGGTTTGGGAGGAACCAGATGTTGTGAATGTCCTCCAGCGTAGTGAGAGTTGGGTTAGGAAGTAAGACCCTAGCGTCACCAATGCATGGGTGATGGAAACGAAACATAAGCTTGTCTTCATGCACTCCATGGTCAATAAACAGTGCTTTCTTCAGATACCCCATATCCAACGAGCGAGGTTCATGAAGATCTGAGCGCAAGGGGACACCACGATTGGATAGGATAGGAGTGATTATCCCGCCAACAGTCAACGTGTTATTCTTTTTCCCACGGTTTTTGACTACCCAATCGCGGTAGGCTAGGAACTACCTTAACAAATATACGGAAAGAGGTGTGTCTGACCCGTCTCCCCGAAGCACAGTGCCATCTGTTGTGGTTGGGAGGAGGCTCTGAAGAGCAAGATCAATCATCTGAAGCTCACTCTCGTTGACTGTCCCGGTAGTTTGGCGCGCAAAGAAAGTGCTTGCAACGCATTTGTGAAAGTATCTGATGGCCGGACTCCTAATTTCGTTGCTCTTGCTTCTCGAGGATGTGTAACTACCATTGCTGATAGTTTTCCAAAGTGCCTTCAACTCTTTGTCGTCAAAGTCGGGGCAGGTTTCCGTCCCGCTAGGGAAACCAAACAACTTCTCTAAGTTGGTGATGCTGCAAGAGTAGCGCTTTCCGTGGATCGTGAATGTAAAATAGCCTAGCCCAGACTTGTCTTCATCGCTTTCTTCATAGTAGTACACGTTGAGAGAAGCGAGGAACTGGCAGGTTTCATCTTTGTATGCTTCACGGTTACACCTCATAAAATTTCCAAGACCACAGTTTTTGAATAGGAGCTCAACGTCCTCTTTAATTCCAAGCTTGCGCATGGTAGAGCGATGCGGGTATCTTGTTGCAGCGAAATCGCATTCCATGAAGAGGTTATAGTAGTCTTGTGGAGTGAGCTGCTCCCCTGACGGTGTGGCTGGCGGTGTGTATTCCTCTGAATCTGTTAAATCCTCCTGAATCTGCCTTACTCGCCCCACTGGTCTTTTTCCTTGAGCTATTTCAGCTCTCCTACGTGACGACTCCCCAGAGCTAACAACTCGATCCTGAGTTTGTGGGTTTCTATCGTGAGACAGTGACCGCCGTGGATGGATTGTTCGTCGAGCTGTTGTATCCAGTGATCTCCTAGAAGGTTGCACTGGCTCCACGTTTTGTACGTCGTCTACTTGAGGTTCGGCTGAAGCGCGTGACCCTCTAGCTTTGGCAAGCCTTATTACTTTGGCTGCAGCTTCCTTTCGTGTCAGACGCGAACCCTCTGCTTCTTCTTCTGCCTCAACCACTGGTGGTTCCTCCTCTTCTTCCTCTTCTGCCTCAATGTATCTCCGCCTCTTGTCAGTGATGCTTCTAGCTAGCTCAGCATCAAGTGGCTTGGTACTGGGTTTCCATCTAAGCTTGTTAAACATGGTGAGAAACAGAGATGAAGCTTAGAGAACTTGAGAGAGAGCAAGAATCGCAAAAGCTAAGGTTGATGAAATGTATGGCTAAGCTTAAACGATTTAGAGAGAGAGACGAGATATGCAAAGTTGAGTGAAGAAGAGTGTGACTTAGTCTTTTGTTTATAGTGGAGAGATGATAGAACTCGACTTGATGGGTGAGAGGAGACAGCTTTGTGTTGTCTTGTGGGAGACATGGTGGAGTTGGAGGAGACATGTGGTGGGACCGAGCTTGAGTTTGGTGGACAAGATTTAAAACGTGTTCTACCCACTTTTAGGAGCTGTGCGAAAATGGGAAGGAATCCAATGCTGCTCTGTTAACTTGTGTTGACTCCGTCTCCAGCTCGATCACCACGCTGCGTTGGGCCAAGCTACATAGTGTACGAACTTGATTTTTTTTTTAAAAACCTGAGAAAATCATAAAACTAACAAAAACAACCTAAATAGCAATAAAAAGAAATATATACAGGGATAAACATGGGACTTCCTCCCAAGTGAGCTTGTTTTAAGTCTCTAAGCTTGACTTCCTGTTTCTTTTAGGCTTTTGGAGGATCACAGAGAGGCACAGAGGACCCCTCCGGAATCTTTTGATCTGCAAGGTACTTCTTGACCCTTTGTCCATTTACTGTGAATTCACTACCATCCTTGTTCAGCAGAGTTACTGATCCGTATGGCAAAACCTCTTTAATCTCAAATGGTCCAGACCATCTTGACTTGAGCTTGCCAGGAAACAACTTAAGTCTGGAGTTGAAAAGCAAGACTTGATCTCCAGACTTTAGTTCCTTCACAACAATCTTCTTGTCATGAAAAGCCTTGGTTCTCTCCTTATAGATTTTGGAGCTTTCATAAGCATCAAGTCTGATTTCCTCAAGCTCATGTAGATCAACAACTCTCTTGGCTTGTGCTTTGTCAATGTTCAGATTTAACATCTTAATAGCTCAAAACGCCTTGTATTCAACCTCCACAGGAAGGTGACATGCTTTACCATACACCAACTGAAACGGTGTTCTTCCAATTGGTGTCTTGTAAGATGTTCTGTAAGCCCAGAGAGTCTCTTCCAGCTTCATAGACCAATCCTTCCTAGACAACCCAACAATTCTTGACAGGATCCCCTTAATCTGCTTGTTGGAGACTTCTACTTGCCCACTGGTTTGGGGGTGATAAGCAGTCGCTACTTTGTGTTTCACCCCATACTTCTTCAGCATACCATCAAAGACCTTGTTGACAAAGTGACTTCCTCCATCACTGATTACAGCTCTTGGTACTCCATACCTTGGGAAGATGATGCTTTTGAACAGCTTCAAGACAACCTTATGATCGTTGGTGGGACTTGCAATAGCTTCAACCCACTTAGAAACATAGTCAACCTCCACTAAGATGTATTCGTTGCCATTTGATTTAGGGTTGAAGGGACCCATGAAGTCAATCCCCCAGACATCGAATATTTCCACTTCCAAGATTGGGTTCTGAGGCATCTCATTCCTTCTTGTGATATTACCCATCCTTTGGCAAGCATCACACTTGGTGATGAATGTGTGAGCATCCTTGAATAGAGTAGGCCACCAGAGACCTGCTTGTAAAACTTTCTGGGCCGTCTTGAATGCAGCAAAGTGTCCTCCATACGTTGACCCATGACAGTGCTCAAGCACACCCTGTACTTCCTCTTCTGCTATACACCTTCTGAACAGACCATCAGACCCTCTCTTGAACAAGTAAGGCTCATCCCAGAAGTAGTGGTTGACATCTCTGAAGAACTTCTTCCTGTTGTAGCTGTCCAAACTCTTGGGAACCTCTCCACAGATCAAGTAGTTGACAAGGTCTGCATACCATGGAAACTTGTCTTCCTTCAGTGACAGTGCTTCAACCATCTCCAACTCTAACCCGGCGTATGTACTCTTATTCAGAGTCTCAAACACCATTAGTTGCTCTTCAGGCATTGAGTCATTAATGGGGACCATGTCTTCAATCCGCATTCTTGAGAGGTGATCAGCGACTCCATTCTCAATCCCCTTTTTATCGAGGATCTCCATATCAAACTCTTGCAAAAGAAGTATCCATCTCAGAAGTCTAGGCTTGGTGTCCTTCTTTGCGTAGATGTACCTCAGTGCAGCATGGTCCGTGTAGACAATCACTTTTGAACCAACCAAGTAGCTCCTGAACTTCTCAAATGCAAACACTACTGCCAGCAACTCCTTCTCAGTGGTGGCGTATCTTCCTTGTGCGTCGTCAAGGGTCCTGCTTGCATAGTAGATGACATGCAACTTCTTATCAATTCGCTGTCCCAGAACAGCTCCAACTGCGTAATCAGAAGCATCGCACATGATCTCGAAAGGATAGTCCCAGTTAGGTGCTTGGACTATTGGAGCAGATATCAGAGCTTCCTTGATAAGCTTGAAGGCTTCCAAACATTCATCATCAAAGATGAACTCTGTCTCCTTGCAGAGCAACCTGGTAAGAGGTCTGGCTATCTTGGAGAAATCCTTGATAAACCTTCTGTAAAACCCTGCATGCCCAAGGAAACTTCTGATATCTTTCACATTGGTTGGGGGTTGCAACTGCATCATAACCTCAACTTTGGCCTTATCAACCTCTATCCCTTTCTCGGAAATCTTGTGCCCAAGGACTATTCCTTCTCTGACCATGAAGTGGCATTTCTCCCAGTTCAGCACCAAGTTTGTTTCCTCGCACCTGGTAAGTACCCTGCACAGATTCAACAAACAGGAGGAGAAGGAGGAGCCATACACAGAAAAGTCATCCATGAACACCTCCACCATCTCCTCTATCAAATCCGAGAAAATAGAGGTCATGCACCTCTGAAAAGTAGCAGGTGCATTACAAAGACCAAAAGGCATTCTCCTGTAGGCGAATGTGCCATAAGGACAAGTAAAAGTGGTCTTTTCCTGATCATTTGGATGTATAGGGATTTGAAAGAATCCACTATACCCATCAAGGAAACAGTAGTAAGGATGATTAGCCAATCTTTCTAACATTTGATCAATGAAAGGCAATGGGAAGTGATCTTTCCTAGATGCAGCATTCAACTTCCTATAGTCTATGCACATTCTATGCCCTGTAATGGTCCTAGTGGGGATGAACTCATCTTTTTCGTTTTTCACTACAGTTATCCCACCCTTCTTAGGAACACAATGTACAGGTGAAACCCATGTACTGTCAGAGATAGGATAGATAATACCAGCATCTAGCAACTTAAGGATTTCTTTCTTGACTACCTCCTTCAGGTTTGGGTTTAATCTACGCTGGGGTTCTACACTAGAGTATGCTTCATTTTCAAGATGAATCCTATGTGTGCATAGACTAGGAGAAATCCCTTTAATATCATCTAGTGAATACCCTATTGCCCTTCTAAACCTTTTCAGTTCAGTTAACAACATTTCCAATTCATCATGGCTAAGCTCAGCATTTACTATGACAGGGTAAGTAGAGTTAGGGCCTAAGAAAGCGTACCTTAGCCCTTTTGGTAGAGGTTTGAGTTCTACCTTTGGTGCTTTGAGTTCAGTCCAGTCATCAGGCGCAGGACTGCTTGTAGAGCTTTGCAGGTCGAGTGAAAGCATCAAACCTTGATTTTCTGCTTGGTCTGCACACTTGACATTCACTGCTTGTAGAGCTTTCAAGTCCTCAAAGACTGCAGATCCTTCTTCCTCTTTGTGAGAGTCCAAAATCTTCTGATAAGCTTCAGTTTCCAAGTGTAGGTACCCATCTTCACCATTCTTTGTCAAAGCACTCTGAAGATGATCCTGTTCATTGAGCTCTTCAAGTAGCTCATCTGCCAACTGATCCATCCTTTCTATGTAGAACAGTTGCCCTTCTATGGTAGGCTTCTTCATGACATCTTTAATGTCAAAGTTCATCTTGAAGTCCTTACCAAGGTTCAGCTCTATCAGACCTTTCTTGCAATCAATGATTGCTCCAGCTGTTGCCAAGAATGGCCTTCCCAAAAGCAGAGGATCCTTTGGTCCTTCATCCATCTCCAATACTACGAAGTCAGTAGGAATCTCCACATCTCCAACTCTGACAGGTAAATCCTCTAAGATACCATTAGCATACCTCACAGACCTGTCAGCCAAAATCATAGCGATATTGCATTGTTCAAACTTCGTGAATCCTAATCTTTTAGCCAAGGAGAGTGGCATCAAGCTGATAGATGCTCCAAGATCGCAGAGACAATTATTGAAAGCGAATGGACCAAGGGAGCATGGCAGAGTGAAGCATCCTGGATCACCGAGCTTTTCCATGACAGCCTTCCTTTGTATGAGAGCACTGCACTCATGAGTTAGTACCACCATCCCCCGAGTCTCCTTGATTCTTTCATTTACCAGATCTTTCAAAAACTTGTGGGACTGAGGTATGAGAGCAATAGCATCGAGTAAAGGCATTTTCACTTCGATCTCCTTCATTTGTTTATCAAAAAGCGCTTTGTACTTTGCCACCAACTCTTTCTTGAACCTTCCTGGGAATGGAAGTTTAGGCTTGTAAGGAGGTGGGATGAACACTGGCTTCTTTGCTTCAGGAACTGTTGCTTTTTCAGTCGAGGGTTTAGCTTGTAACTCTGGTTGAACTTGGATCTTGTCTTCCTCTTCCTTCTGCTCAGCTTGAATCTCTGGTTCACAGAAGTCCTCCCCATCTTGTTCATCACTGTCCACAGTGATTGCAGTAGGTCCTGTTTGAGATGGGAGTTTTCTGCCACTGCGAAGGGTAATACTTTGAGCTTGGTGGTACTCTTTCGGGTTTTGGATAGCTTTTCCTGGAAGTTGGCCTTGAGGCTTTGCAGAAGAAGTTGTAGCGTGGTTGCTCTCTAGGTACTTCACTTTAGAGTTCAGTGCCTCAACTTTGGTGTTCAAATCGTGAAAATTATGTTGCACTTCAGAGAACTTCTTGGCAACATCCTGAGCACCAGCTGCTTGTCCTTGAAGAAGTTGCTGAAGCATAGTTGTCATATCGGGAGGTGGTGCCTGAGGTGGAAAACCTGGAGGTGCACTCATGTTGCCCTGCTGCTGTGGTTGAAAGTACTGCTGCTTCGAAGCAAAATTCTGATTCTGGTTGTAAGGAACGAAGGTCTTGTGCGGCTGCTGCGCCTGCTGTTGTTGAGGTTAATGTTGCTGAGGGTAGACCTGATCCTGTGGATTAGCAACGCTTGTGCTTCTGTAGGAGAGATTCGGGTTAGCTCTGTAGTTGTTGAAACCTCTATTGTAGCCACCTTGGTTCTGCATGTAGCATAACTCCTCAGTTGGATCAACCTCCCCATCTGGGACCTGTATCTGCTCATAACTCCTCAGTTGATTCCTTTGCTGTCTCAACGCGCGGGGTAAACGATCGACGTCGTCACAGAAAAGGAGATTATGACTGCCTTGGGAGCGTGTTTGCATGCAAGAGAGAACTCAACAGCACTGCTCGAGCTGTGTGTCGAAGGAGTGTTCCTGAAGCAAACAGATAGACAGCCAACAAGTCAGTAAACGAAAATAAAAGAAAAACAGCTTGATCTTAAGAGATCTGAAATCTTAAATGTAACAGACAAACACCCAATTGGCAACGGCGCCAAAT
>NC_025697.1:17745040-17746056 GCF_000633955.1 Camelina sativa
TGTGTCAGTCGCTCCGCCTTGTCTTCTGCTCTGCATGCGTTAGGCTAGATTCCGCTTCAGTTGGTCATTCTGCCTTGGTTCGACTTCCTCTGCTTCACTTCGTCTTCCCAGCTCGATCGAGCTCTCTTTCGCCTTGCACTCTGCTCAGCTTCGTGTTCCCAAAAGCTCTCCAAAACCTGATAACAACTCCATATGCAACAATGTATGCAATGCTAATGGAAAACTACTAAGTGAGTGAATTTATGCAAGAATGAGACGCAAATGCTACAAACACAGGATGAAATGATGCTAAAGTGAATGCAAATGAGGATCTAAAACAAGTAAAATGCAGATACATCAGGGACACAATTGGGGCTGGAACACTTGTTGGTGCTGCTTGGGTGCATAGTTGTGTTGTTGTTGATTCTGAGGAGGTGGATAGACTTGGTCTTGAGGGTTGGCTATATTGGTGCTCCTATATGAGAGGTTGTTCTGCTTGAATCCTCCACCTTGGTTGTAGCCTTTGTATCCTCCTCTTTGGTTCTGCATATAACACAACTCAGCAAACTCCCTATCTCCTTCTTGGACTGGAGCTTCTTCTTCACCAATGAAGTGAATGGTTTTTGACTGGCTTAGGAGAATCTTGTCAAGCTTCTCATTGACCATCTTTAAATCATGCTTGTATTTGTCCTTTTGATCAGTGGAGGGGATCCTTATGGTTCTATCATAATCTTCATTATAATTACCATCTGACTGAGCAAGGTTCTCAACCAATTCCCATCCTTCTTCCACATTCTTGTTGAGGAAGTTGCCATTTGAAGCTGTATCAAGAAGCATTCTTATCTTGGGAAGCACTCCTCTATACAAAGTGCTTAGAAGGGACTCATTGCTGAAGCCATGGTGAGGACACTGAGTTTGGAATCCTTTAAACCTCTCCCAAGCTTCACAAAAGCTCTCATTATTCCTTTGAGCAAACCCAGAAATTTCATTCCTCAATCTAGCAGTCCTTGCATTGGAGAAGAACTTGGCCAGAAAAG
>NC_025697.1:17749020-17750288 GCF_000633955.1 Camelina sativa
TTTTGGTGATCCATAGTCTCTGTTGTAATCTGGGACACTGTTTGTTCAAGTACAGCCGTTCTGACAGCCAATCTCTCAATCTCATCCAACAATGCTTCGTCAACCCACTTGAAATTGTGGTTATCATCAATGAGCTACAAAGCACAGAGAATTAGAGTGAAATTTGTCCAAAACAATCCAAAAATCAAACACATTACCTTATGTGATGCAGCATAACCACACCGATAGTAACGGCGTATGGATTGGCAGCGAATTTTGAAATCAAAGCCACGATAATAGGTCCACACCTACAAGTCTTCGGTACACCCACAACTCTTCTTCTCTGTTGGACATTGGATGTTGCACTCGTAGCTCCAGATGAATTGCTCATATCCAAGCTCAGCTGTTGAAAATAGAAATCTAAAATATCGATGAAGAGAGCAAAATTAAAACTAGGGTTCTAAATTTTTTAATTTAGGGATTCTTCACACTGGGTATATATTTCGGGTTGTGATATCGGGTCTCAATTCGGTTTATTGTATTCGGTTTTTGGTTTCGCATTGATTTTGTTTCATAAACCGNGTAAACCAATAATAAACCACGATTTTAGCATAATGTGTGGATAGAAGTTTCGAACTTTAAATTTGGGGAGATACTGGACTGAAACTTACAAATTGGGGGGACAGAGATCGACGTTTAAAAATTGGGTGGATGTGGTGCTATATGAAAGTTTCTGGGGGGATACAGATTGTTTTTCCTATATTCACTAGGTAAGTTTAGGNGTATGGGAAGGGTGCCCTACCCCTTTCTCAGCCCCTGATCAGAACAAGAAGATCCAACAAATATTTTATTACTTTATTTTAATGATTAGTAATATAAGTTTTATTATGGATAAACAAAATTAAGGAATTTCGCTGGCGACGCCACACAGATCCGTCCCAAAAATTTAGTAGGCTAGACCACTTGTTGTTGGTTCACCAGATTGTCCTACGGGCCGGCTCTGGTGCCACATAGTTGACAGAGGCACTGGGTAGCATTCGTTGGTAGCCAGCACCGACCAACAATTGTTTTTGGCCATTTTTTCTTACACAAACGATCACAATCTTCTTTAATACATTTTAGGTTTTTTAGGTAAAAACCTATTACATGTAGTTAGCTTTTCTTGTACAATTCCTGTTATTTTCATATATGAAAAATTACAAAATCATAAGTTTTCGTGAAGAAAATAGTAAAAATTAGATTTTTTTCTATTGAGTGTAAGTAAAGGTATTGACATAACAAATACTTTT
>NC_025697.1:17751568-17765347 GCF_000633955.1 Camelina sativa
CCCATGATTCGGTCTTGGTCAGCCTCCCATCATTTCTTGTAGCCTTTCTTCTTAGTGGATCTCACTATCTCTATGGTTTTAGTACTATATGTTCAGTATCACTATTTCCTCTACCTATTACTCAAGATGAAAAATGATATCTGCACTAGTAGATCTAGTGCTAAGCAAAGTGTAGTACAAAAAATATATCCGAAGAGAATGTGTAAAGAATAGTCACCTCAATCTTGAGATTGATAATGTCCTCAAATGTCCAATACTCCATACTATCAGAAACACCAGGAGCTCTATGGACATATTCCTCCCACGGTGGGTCAACAAGAATAACATCAAACTTTGTTCCAAATAACTCGGGAGATAACTCAACTTCATGCAAGTCGCCTTTAAAATACATTGGTGCAGAAGCTGAGTTAGATACAATCTCATCCTTCTTCTGTATGAGCTCTATCAGCTTGGGGTAGTCTTCCACATTGGTAAGCTCCAGCTCTCGGATGAAATTCTGGGGACGCATTCCAGTATCCACAAAGTTCTGGGAATAGTCATTTTGCTCTCCCCTAGAAGGAGCTTTTCCAGGAGGTCCACCACCTCGAGGAGGAACCCAACCCCCTGAATTTTTATCAGATGGCATTCCACGTCCCATTTGTCCAGAAACATTAAATGCAGGCCCAGAGAAGTTAGGTGGCCCTCCTCTGTCAGAACCTGGTGGATTAAAGAACATATTCGGGTTTGGTGGAGTGCCAATTGAAGGAAATCTTGGGCCTGATGGTCCAGGAGGAAGAGGCGAGAGAACAGGAGGAACAGGTAACATACTGCCATCAACTCCTCGGGCCCCAGGCCAGACAAGAGTCGGGGCAAATGAAGGCATGAAGATAGGGGTAACAGGACCGCCTGGAATTGGCGAGATACCAGGAGTAAGAGAATGAATAGGGCTGGGTGGTGGCATTCCAAGATTCGCAAATGGTGACGCCATGATAGGCATTGTAATGGCACCTTGTTGGTTCTCTCTGCCACCAGCAGGTCTTCCTTTCCCACCCCTTGAGGGTCTGTTCCCTCTCATGCCTTGTGGAGCCTGCGGACCTCTATTAGGGGTTTGCATAGAATGAGTTCGACCAGGGGTTGCACCTCTCTGGTTTCTTGCTTTAGCCCCTGAGTAATCAGAACTGGCTTCACCAGCTTCATCTCTCGAATCCTCCCCATAAGTTCCAAACCCAAAAGTCTCACTTCTCTGTCTACTACCTTCCTGGTTGTAAACCCACTCTTCATCATTATTAGTAGGCTTTTTAGGAGGCTGCTGACCGGATTCAGTCGTACGAGCAAAGTTGGGACCTGATTCTGCTCTGACATAATCAAGTGGCTTGGTTTGTATCTCAATTACATCATAATTCTCATTTGAAACGCCACCACTTGACAAAGCTTTAACTGCTTCACCCCTGTTTCCATCTTTCCTGCCACCCAAACGACCATGAGACCTCTCGCCTTCACTCCTTTCACGTCCTTGCCTTGGGAACTCCCGTTCCCTGCCACGATCATAAAGCAAGTCCCCATCTTTCTGATCTTTATCACTAATACTAGAATGTCTTCTCTTCCAAGTATCCATTGAGCCTTCTTGATCCCTATCCCTATCAGACCAGCCATCATCCCTACCTCTGGATCTCTCATCTTTCCGACCATATTTCTCTTTTTCGTAGTCTACATCCGAATGTTCAGATTCTTGATGACGCTTCCCACTTCTGTCTGGTGTCTTAGACCTGTTAGATCGACCCACTTCTCTCACTGTCTCAGAACCATCCTTACCACTCGTTTTCTTGAGAGGACTACCCCTATCATCATCTTTCACACCTTGACTCTTACTCTTATCCTCTCTACTACTAGCCTTCAAACTCCTATCAGACTTCGAATGACTCCTACCCTCACCATGTTCATTACTAACAGAACCTTTCTCTCCACCACTACTATCATGTCTAGAATCAGAAAGCTTACTACTTTTATAATCACCATCATTAACAGGAACAGCAGCTTCATCCCATCTTTTCCTCTTACTCGAATCAGAAGAAGACCCATGAGTACGTTCTCTCCCGTCTCTCTCTCTCTTATCAGAACCCTTGGAATCACGATCTTGATGCTCTGCATCAACCAAAGACTTGTTATCTTCTTTGCTTTTACTCCCACCGCTTCGAGAACTCTCAAAGTCCGATGCTTTAAGACTCATCCTTCTCTTCTAACTTCTCTCCCCACCTTCTTGCTCTCCATCTTGATACCAAGTGCTCAGCTTCTCCAATGAACTCTCTTCTTGTTTCTTCTTCATTTGATTTTAGTCTGTGTTGCGAAAAAACTGTGCTACAAAACCCTAAACCAACGTAATTAGGGTTTCAACAACACCCAAGATTAATTCCACATTGGACGCAACGGTTCGGTCTCCATAAACTGAGTATCCTTGCTTAAAACATCACCTACAGAGTTCAGATTTTTCGAATCTAAATCGTTTCCAGGTTCCTGATGAAAATTTTGACTTCAGATATGGAATTAAGCGAAGAAGATCGGAGTATGATGTGTCGGGAAGAAGAGTGAGTTTGAGGGAGAGAAGAGAAAAGAACACTGCGAAGTGCGAGGAACACGATCGACATACACAAAGTCAAATAGATTAGGCCAAGCCCATTTACATTGTCCAATCCACGTAGTGTCTAAACTTGTGTTACAAAAAAAAAATGATTATCAATTTGTTAGACGGCTGGATATCTAATTAAAAAAATACACAAAACCATCATAATTAGGGAAAATACCATGAAGGTTGAGTCTAGTAAGAAAAAGTTTTAAAATCAAACTATCAAGACAATTTGTGTGATTGTTGTTAAACGCTTACAACAGTAACTATCCACAAATGCTATGTTATACGCAATGTTCAAGAAAACGCTAGGCGGTATCTGGGCGGTGAACCAGCACCTAGCGCCTAGAACGCTTAGTCGGGGCGTAGACGGTTTTTAGGCGGTTTAGGCGTTTACAACATAAAACATTATATATATATAATTATACAAAAATATATGTTATAAAACTAAAAAAATTTATAAATTATATACAAAAGTAAGAAAATACATTTATTTAAGTTTTACTAACAACATATAAATGTTTATAATTACGTATATATAGATATAAAACATAATAATTTAAATATATGTAATTTAAAAATCAACAATAAATATTAAAATAAAATTTATGTAAGTTATATTAAGCGGTTTAGGCGGTCATCTAGGCGTCTGGTTATAAGGCGCAGGAATATACTAAAAGCTAAAGTAAAGTTGCTAAAGTAAGAGATCAAACAAATATTTCATCGGTTTCAACATATAAGATGTTTTAAGTAAAAGCACGCAGATTAAGAAATAATCATTTTAAAAAAATTCAACCAATTATAAACAAGACTGCATAATAAAAATATTAAACTTATGTAAAAGTAACATAGAAACTTGAAAACATCAATATTATGAAACAAAAAAACTTCTCAAAAACATCATATATTATAAAACATATACAGATTTGAATTGGTGACCATAAAGCTACATATGCTTTCACATACCAACTAAACTAAAGATACTATTTGGTTATATTCACGGAAAAACGATCTGTATCCCCCCCATAAACTTTTATATAGCACCAAATCCACCCAGTTTTGAAACGTCGATCTCTGTTCCCCCAATTTGTAAGTTTCAGTCCAGTATCCCCCCAAATTTAAAGTTCGAAACTTCTGTCCACACATTATGCTAAAATCGTGGTTTATCATTGGTTTACTGTTCCAGGAAATACATTAACTGCATGCCAACAAAATTAAACCGGATTAACCCAGAAATTAACCCAAATCGACCCGATTCAACCCGTTAAACAATACCCATTTATCCTAAAATCCCCAAAACATAAAAATCCCCAAATCCCCAAATCGAAGAACCCTAGAAAGGAAAAAATCTCAATTTCCATGGATTCGAATGAGCTGGAGACGAATGCGATAGTCGTTCATGACGAGGCTACTGGGTCTGTTCCGTCAGAGGAAGGAGCAGAAGGTCCGATCCAAGACGATGAACCCGACGATGAAGATCCAAGAGAGCGAGACACGTTTGACATCGAGAAAGCCGTAGTGGAGTTTATAGACGAACCATCGATCGTTCATGATGAGTATCCGGACAGTTCAAGTGATGAAGATGATGAAGCTCGTCGAGTGAGAAAGCGGAACAACATCAGAAAAGTCGATGGGACTTTGTACTATCACCAAATATTCTTCAACGCCATTGCATTTAAGGAAGCTGTACTCGGCCATGCTCTGAAGACTGGATGCAACATCGCACAGTACATGTATGATAAAACCAAGATTGGATTTAGATGTGCTGGAGATGGATGTATTTGGCGCATATATTGTGCAATCACTAAGAAATGTAGGAGGTGGAGGGTGAATAAGTACATTGATAAGCATACATGTAATCCGAATGGAGATTGTGAGATGTTGAAGGTTCTTGTTATCTCTAGGTTGTTTCTAGATCAAATTAGAGAAGAACCTGAGTATTTCATGCCAATATAGATAGAACAAACCATTAAAGCGAAATGGAAGATCACTGTATCCAGGCCTCAATGTCAAGCTGCAAGGAATAAAGCTTTGAGATAGATTGAGAAAGAGTATGATGAGCAGTTTGCAAGGCTCCAAGATTACGCGTCTCAGATACGAGAATCAAACCAAGATTCAACTGTTGAAGTTGACACTGTGACTAACGATGCAGGAGAAGGGGTATTCAACAGTTTCTATGTCTGCTTTGATGTGCTCAAGATAACATGGAAAGATTCTTGTAGGCCACTAATAGGTTTAGATGGAACCTTTATAAAAGGTAAAGTTAAAGGTCAGTTGTTGGTTGCTTTAGGTAGAGATTCAGATAATGCTATCTACCCAATAGCATGGGGGTGTGTACAAGTAGAAAACATAGTAAATTGGTTGTGGTTTGTGAGGAATATTAAGGCTGATTTGGGACTAATGGATGGTGATGGTTATATCATAGTCTCTGATCGCCAAAAGGTAATAAACATTCTGATTTTGGGTTCATTGGTAGTGTGTTGTATTTATTCAGTTATTAACCTCTTGCTTTTTTGGGGTATTAACATCTTGTGTCTTAGACATTTGAACTTGCTCAAGGCACTCAAGGCACTCAAGTGGAACCGTCTCAAGGAGTTGTGATGTCTCAAGGATGATCTAGCAAGGATGAAGGATTAGGAAGTGTTAGATGGTCGGGTTTTTGTTTTCCCATCTGATTAGGATAATTAATGTAATGGTCTCTGTTTTAGGATGTTTAACTCGGCTTATGTATTGGTTTTGAACCATGGATGCATTTTTAGGATGTTTAATTCGGCTTAGGTATTGGTTTTGAACCATTTGTGCCAATGTCTTTTTTTTTTTTGTTATTTTGGTATCTCCTTTCTTATTAGACAACCAAGAGGACACAACAAGAAGAACATAACACTAACAACAACATCACAATACATAACGAACCCAACAACTACAAGCCCATACATAACAAAACCAACAACTACAAGCTAATCAAACTATCAGTTTGCTCAAACCAATAATGATCATACAACCTACAATTACAACAATCATTATTTTCTTCAGACTTGATTTGGTTTCCAACAGTTCTTCTTCTACCCTCTCAAAAATCTCTTTCTCTAGCTTCATTTGCATCTTCTAAAAAACAATCTTTTGGTGATCCATAGTCTCTGTTGTAATCTGGGACACTGTTTGTTCATGTACAGCCGTTCTGACAGCCAATCTCTCAATTTCATCCAACAATGCTTTGTCAACCCACTTGAAATTGTGGTTATCATCAATGAGCTACAAAGCACAGAGAATTAGAGTGAAATTTGTCCAAAACAATCCAAAAATCAAACACATTACCTTATGTGATGCAGCATAACCACACCGATAGTAACAACGGTATAGATTGGCAGCGAATTTTGAAATCAAAGCCACGATACTAGCTCCACACCAACACGTCTTCGGTACACCCACAACTCTTCTTCTCTGTTGGACATTGGATGTTGCACTCGTAGCTCCAGATGAATTGCTCATATCCAAGCTCAGCTGTTGAAAATAGAAATCTAAAATATCGATGAAGAGAGCAAAATTAAAACTAGGGTTCTAAATTTTTTAATTTAGGGATTCTTCACACTGGGTATATATTTCGGGTTGTGAAATCGGGTCTCAATTCGGTTTACTGTATTCGGTTTTTGGTTTCGCATTGGTTTTGTTTCATAAACCGCGTAAACCAATAATAAACCACGATTTTAGCATAATGTGTGGATAGAAGTTTCGAACATTAAATTTGGGGAGATACTGGACTGAAACTTACAAATTGGGGGGACAGAGATCGACGTTTAAAAACTGGGTGGATGTGGTGCTATATGAAAGTTTCTGGGGGGATACAGATCGTTTTTCCTATATTCACTAGGTAAGTTTAGAAAAGGTGTATGGGAAGGGTGCCCTACACCTTTCTCAGCCCCTGATCAGAACAAGAAGATCCAACAAATATTTTATTACTTTATTTTAATAATTAGTAATATAAGTTTTATTATGGATAAACAAAATTAAGGAATTTCGCTGGCGACGCCACACAGATCCGTCCCAAAAATTTAGTAGGCTGCAAACTAAAAATAAAAAGGCTGCTTTTTTATATTTTGAAGGTTTGAACTCAAAAAATTTCTAAAAACTTTGCCTCAATTTAACAAAGAAGGCCAAATTTTGAATATAAAAGTAAGGACCACTTGCTGTTGGTTCACCAGATTGTCCTACGGGCCGGCTCTGGTGCCACATAGTTGACAGAGGCACTGGGTAGCATTTGTTGGTAGCCAGCACCGACCAACAATTGTTTTTGGCCATTTTTTCTTACACAAACGATCACAATCTTCTTTAACACATTTTCCAGGTTTTTTAGGTAAAAACCTATTACATGTAGTTAGCTTTTCTTGTACAGTTCCTGTTATTTTCATATATGAAACATTACAAAATCATAAGTTTTCGTGAAGAAAATGGTAAAAATTAGATTTTTTTCTATTGAGTGTAAGTAAAGGTATTGACATAACAAATACTTTTACAAAAAAAAAAAAAAAAAAGTGATTGTTCTAAACAAAACCACAAAACATTTTACTAAGAAGAATTATACTGAGGTGATTTTAAAATATTATATAAATTTAATTTTTAACTATAAAATACTAAATTATTGAAAGAAAAAGTGTAATATACTAATATATCAAGTTGCAGTTCCAATTTTTAGGTCTATAACAATTTTTGTTTATAAAAAGAGTTAGACCCAATATTATGGAATTCAAAGGTGAACAAATAGTTATGCTACAAAATATATATACCATAGTTGAATCGATATCTTGAAGAAATAATATGGTTTTCAAAATTATAACTTTTAAAACGGCTATATGTAATAATCTGTTAAAATGTTTCCAAACAAAAATACATACCTATCACAAGAACAGTGAAGATAAATAGAACTGTAAACGTAAGTAAAAATAATTTCTTCATCTTAAATGATAAAAACAAATTGATTGTGTTTAGAAAGTAAATTAATAAACAGAAAGAAAAAAGTTTACATAAATATAAGAATTGCATGTATCCCATATTCTATTTTAAGCTATATATATACCTTCCTAAATTCAGATTTAGAAGGATGTGGTGTTAATTATTTTCGGAGTTTTTGCTAATCTGATATTTTATACAGTTAAGCCTTAAGACTCGTTCAGCTTCTATGTAGAGGGTCAGCTAGCTTTCTCACTTCTTCTTCTACCACTCCTCAGTAAGACAATATCCACAATCGTAAAATAATTTGTTTAACTTACTAAAAATAAATAAATAATTAATTATTATTATATATTACTACAAATAACATAAATGAATTGTGATATCACGTTTTTGGCAGAAAAGTAATAACATAAATGAGTTGTGATATCACGTTTTTGGCGGAAAATGGTTGTGTTTTTGGCAAAAAAAACTGGGAATTATGTTTTTGGCAAAAACAGATACAAAATCACGTTTTTTGCCGAAAATATTAAATTATGTTTTTGGCGGGAAAATTGGGAAATTATTTTTTGATGGAAAAACATAGAGTCATGTTTTTATCGGGAAAATTATGTAATTACGATTTGGCAGGAAAAATAAGGACATGCGTTTTTTAGGGAAAATACAGAATCATCTTTTGACAAACAAAAATGGAATCATGTTTTGACGAGAAAATTACAAAATTACAATTTTGGCCAGAAAATACGAACCCGTAATTTTGAGGGAAAAAACTATCTGATGGTTTTAATAGTTAAACCATGTTTTGTGGCAAAGCAGTTTTATCTTGAACTCTTTCTTCGGTACTCGACTATTGGGGAGCTGATGATTCATCATCTTTAGTGCAAGTTAGGTCTCTAAAAACACATTGAATCCTTGTATTTGAGTGTGACAAAATTATCGTTTTGCGACCCATGATTCGGTCTTGGTCAGCCTCCCATCATTTCTTGTAGCCTTTCTTCTTAGTGGATCTCACTATCTCTATGGTTTTAGTACTATATGTTCAGTATCACTATTTCCTCTACCTATTACTCAAGATGAAAAATGATATCTGCACTAGTAGATCTAGTGCTAAGCAAAGAGTAGTACAAAAAATATATCCCAAGAGAATGTGTAAAGAATAGTCACCTCAATCTTGAGATTGATAATGTCTTCAAATGTCCAATACTCCATACTATCAGAAACACCAGGAGCTCTATGGACATATTCCTCCCACGGTGGGTCAACAAGAATAACATCAAACTTTGTTCCAAATAACTCGGGAGATAACTCAACTTCATGCAAGTCGCCTTTAAAATACATTGGTGCAGAAGCTGAGTTAGATACAATCTCATCCTTCTTCTGTATGAGCTCTCTCAGCTTGGGGTAGTCTTCCACATTGGTAAGCTCCAGCTCTCGGATGAAATTCTGGGGACGCATTCCAGTATCCACAAAGTTCTGGGAATAGTCATTTTGCTCTCCCCTAGAAGGAGCTTTTCCAGGAGGTCCACCACCTCGAGGAGGAACCCAACCCCCTGAATTTTTATCAGATGGCATTCCACGTCCCATTTGTCCAGAAACATTAAATGCAGGCCCAGAGAAGTTAGGTGGCCCTCCTCTGTCAGAACCTGGTGGATTAAAGAACATATTCGGGTTTGGTGGAGTGCCAATTGAAGGAAATCTTGGGCCTGATGGTCCAGGAGGAAGAGGCGAGAGAACAGGAGGAACAGGTAACATACTGCCATCAACTCCTCGGGCCCCAGGCCAGACAAGAGTCGGGGCAAATGAAGGCATGAAGATAGGGGTAACAGGACCGCCTGGAATTGGCGAGATACCAGGAGTAAGAGAATGAATAGGGCTGGGTGGTGGCATTCCAAGATTCGCAAATGGTGACGCCATGATAGGCATTGTAATGGCACCTTGTTGGTTCTCTCTGCCACCAGCAGGTCTTCCTTTCCCACCCCTTGAGGGTCTGTTCCCTCTCATGCCTTGTGGAGCCTGCGGACCTCTATTAGGGGTTTGCATAGAATGAGTTCGACCAGGGGTTGCACCTCTCTGGTTTCTTGCTTTAGCCCCTGAGTAATCAGAACTGGCTTCACCAGCTTCATCTCTCGAATCCTCCCCATAAGTTCCAAACCCAAAAGTCTCACTTCTCTGTCTACTACCTTCCTGGTTGTAAACCCACTCTTCATCATTATTCGTAGGCCTTTTAGGAGGCTGCTGACCCGATTCAGTCGTACGAGCAAAGTTGGGACCTGATTCTGCTCTGACATAATCAAGTGGCTTGGTTTGTATCTCAATTACATCATAATTCTCATTTGAAACGCCACCACTTGACAAAGCTTTAACTGCTTCACCCCTGTTTCCATCTTTCCTGCCACCCAAACGACCATGAGACCTCTCGCCTTCACTCCTTTCACGTCCTTGCCTTGGGAACTCCCGTTCCCTGCCACGATCATAAAGCAAGTCCCCATCTTTCTGATCTTTATCACTAATACTAGAATGTCTTCTCTTCCAAGTATCCTTTGAGCCTTCTTGATCCCTATCCCTATCAGACCAGCCATCATCCCTACCTCTGGATCTCTCATCTTTCCGACCATATTTCTCTTTTTCGTAGTCTGCATCCGAATGTTCAGATTCTTGATGACGCTTCCCACTTCTGTCTGGTGTCTTAGACCTGTTAGATCGACCCACTTCTCTCACTGTCTCAGAACCATCCTTACCACTCGTTTTCTTGAGAGGACTACCCTTATCATCATCTTTCACACCTCGACTCTTACTCTTATCCTCTCTACTACTAGCCTTCAAACTCCTATCAGACTTCGAATGACACCTACCCTCACCATGTTCATTGCTAACAGAACCTTTCTCTCCACCACTACTATCATGTATAGAATCAGAAAGCTTACTACTTTTATAATCACCATCATTAACAGGAACAACAGCTTCATCCCATCTCTTCCTCTTACTCAAATCAGAAGAAGACCCATGAGTTCGTTCTCTCTCGTCTCTCTCTCTCTTATCAGAACCCTTGGAATCACGATCTTGATGCTCTGCATCAACCAGAGACTTGTTATCTTCTTTGCTTTTACTCCCACCGCCTCGAGAACACTCAAAGTCCGATGCTTTAAGACTCATCCTTCTCTTCTCACTTCTCTCCCCATCTTCTTGCTCTCCATCTTGATACCAAGTGCTCAGTTTCTCCAACGAACTCTCTTCTTGTTTCTTCTTCATTTGATTTTAGTCTGTGTTGCGAAAAAACTGTGCTAGAAAACACTAAACCAACGAAATTAGGGTTTCAACAACACCCACGATTAATTCCACATTCGACGCAACGGTTCGGTCTCCATAAACTGAGTATCCTTGCTTAAAACATCACCTACAGAGTTCAGATTTTTCGAATCTAAATCGTTTCCAGGTTCCTGATGAAAATTTTGACTTCAGATATGGAATTAAGCGAAGAAGATCGGAGTATGATGTGTCGGGAAGAAGAGTGAGTTTGAGGGAGAAAAGAGAAAAGAACACTGCAAAGTGCGAGGAACACGATCGACATACACAAAGTCAAATAGATTGGGCCAAGCCCATTTACATTGTCCAATCCACGTAGTGTCTAAACTTGTGTTACAAAAAAAAAATGATTATCAATTTGTTAGACGGCTGGATATCTAATTAAAAAAATACACAAAACCATCATAATTAGGGAAAATACGATGAAGGTTGAGTCTAGTAAGAAAAAGTTTTAAAATCAAACTATCAAGACAATTTGTGTGATTGTTGTTAAACGCTTACAACAGTAACTATCCACAAATGCTATGTTATACGCAGTGTTCAAGAAAACGCTAGGCGGTATCTGGGCGGTGACCCAGCACCTAGCGCCTAGAACGCTTAGTCGGGGCGTAGACGGTTTTTAGGCGGTTTAGGCGTTTACAACATAAAACATTATATATATATATAATTATACAAAAATATATGTTATAAAACTAAAATTTTTTATAAATTATAAACAAAAGTAAGAAAATACATTTATTTAAGTTATATTAACAACATATAAATGTTTATAATTACGTATATATAGATATAAAACATAATAATTTAAATATATGTAATTTAAAAATCAAAAATAAATATTAAAATAAAATTTATGTAAGTTATATTAAGCGGTTTAGGCGGTCATCTAGGCGTCTGGTTATACGGCGCAGGAATATACTAAAAGCTAAAGTAAAGTTGCTAAAGTAAGACATCAAACAAATATTTCATCGGTTTCAACATATAAGATGTTTTAAGTAAAAGCACGCAGATTAAGAAATAATCATTTTAAAAAAATTCAACCAATTATAAACAAGACTGCATAATAAAAAATATTAAACTAATGTAAACGTAACATAGAAACTTGAAAACATCAATATTATGAAACAAAAAAACTTCTCAAAAACATCCTATATTATAAAACATATACAGATTTGAACTGGTGACCATAAAGCTACATATGGTTTCATATACCAACTAAACTAAAGATACTATTTGGTTATATTCACGAAAAAACGATCTGTATCCCCCCCCATAAACTTTCATATAGCACCACATCCACCCAGTTTTTAAACGTCGATCTCTGTCCCCCCAATTTGTAAGTTTCAGTCCAGTATCTCCCCAAATTTAATGTTCGAAACTTCTATCCACACATTATGCTAAAATCGTGGTTTATTATTGGTTTACGCGGTTTATGAAACAAAACCAATGCGAAACCAAAAACTGAATACAGTAAACCGAATTGAGACCCGATTTCACAACCCGAAATATATACCTAGTGTGAAGAATCCCTAAATTAAAAAATTTAGAACCCTAGTTTTAATTTTGCTCTCTTCATCGATATTTTAGATTTCTATTTTCAACAGCTGAGCTTGGATATGAGCAATTCATCTGGAGCTACGAGTGCAACATCCAATGTCCAACAGAGAAAAAGAGTTGTGGGTGTCCTACAACAAGAAGAACATAACACTAACAACAACAACACAATACATAACAAACCCAACAACTACAAGCCCATACATAACAAAACCAACAACTACAAGCCAATCAAACTATCAGTTTGCTCAAACCAATCATGATCATACAACCTACAATTACAACAATCATTATTTTCTTCAGACTTGATTTGGTTTCCAACAGTTCTTCTTCTACTCTCTCAAAAATCTCTTTCTCTAGCTTCATTTGCATCTTCTAAAAAACAATCTTTTGGTGATCCATAGTCTCTGTTGTAATCTGGGACACTGTTTGTTCAAGTACAGCCGTTCTGACAGCCAATCTCTCAATCTCATCCAACAATGCTTCGTCAACCCACTTGAAATTGTGGTTATCATCAATGAGCTACAAAGCACAGAGAATTAGAGTGAAATTTGTCCAAAACAATCCAAAAATCAAACACATTACCTTATGTGATGCAGCATAACCACACCGATAGTAACAGCGGTATGGATTGGCAGCGAATTTTGAAATCAAAGCCACGATACTAGCTCCACACCAACACGTCTTCGGTACACCCACAACTCTTCTTCTCTGTTGGACATTGGATGTTGCACTCGTAGCTCCAGATGAATTGCTCATATCCAAGCTCAGCTGTTGAAAATAGAAATCTAAAATATCGATGAAGAGAGCAAAATTAAAACTAGGGTTCTAAATTTTTTAATTTAGGGATTCTTCACACTGGGTATATATTTCGGGTTGTGAAATCGGGTCTATATTCGGTTTACTGTATTCGGTTTTTGGTTTCGCATTGGTTTTGTTTCATAAACCGCGTAAACCAATAATAAACCACGATTTTAGCATAATGTGTGGATAGAAGTTTCGAACATTAAATTTGGCGAGATACTGGACTGAAACTTACAAATTGGGGGGACAGAGATCGACGTTTAAAAACTGGGTGGATGTGGTGCTATATGAAAGTTTCTGGGGGATACAGATCGTTTTTCCTATATTCACTAGGTAAGCTTAGAAGAGGTGTATGGGAAGGGTACCCTACTGATGTGTCTGTATTTTATAGGATTTTAACCATAGTTTTGGTATTTGTTTTGAGTCTTTTATTGAGTCAAAGTGTGCTTTTAGAGTCTTTTTAGTGTTTTGTGAGTCTGCACAGGTTCTAGGCTACTTTGGAAGGAAACTGAGTGTTTTGGGGATGAAGACATATATCTGGAGCCAATTGGTTGAAGACTGATCGAGCTAGAAGG
>NC_025697.1:17769722-17774152 GCF_000633955.1 Camelina sativa
CAAACTATCAGTTTGCTCAAACCAATCATGATCATACAACCTACAATTACAACAATCATTATTTTCTTCAGACTTGATTTGGTTTCCAACAGTTCTTCTTCTACTCTCTCAAAAATCTCTTTCTCTAGCTTCATTTGCATCTTCTAAAAAACAATCTTTTGGTGATCCATAGTCTCTGTTGTAATCTGGGACACTGTTTGTTCAAGTACAGCCGTTCTGACAGCCAATCTCTCAATCTCATCCAACAATGCTTCGTCAACCCACTTGAAATTGTGGGTATCATCAATGAGCTACAAAGCACAGAGAATTAGAGTGAAATTTGTCCAAAAAAATCCAAAAATCAAACACATTACCTTATGTGATGCAGCATAACCACACCGATAGTAACAGCGGTATGGATTGGCAGCGAATTTTGAAATCAAAGCCACGATACTAGCTCCACACCAACACGTCTTCGGTACACCCACAACTCTTCTTCTCTGTTGGACATTGGATGTTGCACTCGTAGCTCCAGATGAATTGCTCATATCCAAGCTCAGCTGTTGAAAATAGAAATCTAAAATATCGATGAAGAGAGCAAAATTAAAACAAGGGTTCTAAATTTTTTAATTTAGGGATTCTTCACACTGGGTATATATTTCGGGTTGTGAAATCGGGTCTATATTCGGTTTACTGTATTCGGTTTTTGGTTTCGCATTGGTTTTGTTTCATAAACCGCGTAAACCAATAATAAACCACGATTTTAGCATAATGTGTGGATAGAAGTTTCGAACATTAAATTTGGCGAGATACTGGACTGAAACTTACAAATTGGGGGGACAGAGATCGACGTTTAAAAACTGGGTGGATGTGGTGCTATATGAAAGTTTCTGGGGGATACAGATCGTTTTTCCTATATTCACTAGGTAAGCTTAGAAGAGGTGTATGGGAAGGGTACCCTACTGATGTGTCTGTATTTTATAGGATTTTAACCATAGTTTTGGTATTTGTTTTGAGTCTTTTATTGAGTCAAAGTGTGCTTTTAGAGTCTTTTTAGTGTTTTGTGAGTCTGCACAGGTTCTAGGCTACTTTGGAAGGAAACTGAGTGTTTTGGGGATGAAGACATATATCTGGAGCCAATTGGTTGAAGACTGATCGAGCTAGAAGGTAGATGGAATGCAAGCAGAAAAAAAAACGTTCCGGATCGACTGATCCTCGCGAGATCGACCAATCCCGCCCCTGACGCAATCTTTCCTTTTTCGTTTTAAACCGACTTTTTAGAGATTTATTTTATCATTTAAGCACGGGGCTCGACCCCTAGAAAAAGAACTTTTACTCTACGCCGTTTTTGAGCACTTGTAAGCCTGGGAGAAGATCTCTTATCCTTTCTTACCCTTTGGAGAAGAATTCTAAACCCTTTTTACTTCTTTGGCAATTCAAACATGTTCTCTTCATATTTGATTTGTGATTGTCTCTGTTCGATGTCTGAGTAGTCTTACTGTTGGGTTTCGGGTTTCAAAGGGGGTTTTATGATTCACTGATTTAGGTTGTTAGATTTGGGATTGATCTTTTGAGTTCTTCATCTATTGTTGTGCTTATTTCTTAAACTAGATTAGCTACCTAGTTTATGATCTTAGGTTAAATTCATCTAGGCATCAAAAGTGTTGTTGAATTACTTGAAAGAACATAGGTGAGCAAGGTGATCCTTAGCCAACGACAGATGAAGTTGGGGCTCCTTGTGAACATAATCGGACTAGAACCTAATGCTTGCTAGGATTGTTTAGATTCAAACGACGGTTTAGGGTTCATTCAATTCCTTGCATAGATAACTAACACTGCGACAGTAGGTTAGTTTTATAATTGAGATTCGAGTTCAAGAACGGTTCCTAAAGCTTTCCCAACCCATCACCCACTTTCGTGATCATAATCCTTGATTGATTCCTTCAGCCCAATACTTTCTCTTAAATTTACAAACTCTATTTATTTTCTGTGTTGTTCGGTTACTTGCAATACAAACTCTCTCTTTGCTTTAGAAATACTCGGTCTATATAATTTCATAGTGTATCGTTTGGTCTCTGAGGATTCGACCCTGAACTGCTACGACGACACCTCTAGATCAATTTGGCGCCGTTGCCGGGGACCAAAACGATTGCCTTTGAGATTTTAGAATTGAGTATAGTCTAAGATTTTTTTTGTTTTTACTAACTATTATTATTTTCTCTTTTTGTAGATTAAAAAAAAAATGAAAAATATTTTGGGGCCAGGGATTACGATGACTGGCAGCAGGAAGAGGAGACCACATTTGATGAAGACATTCTAGATGAGCATTATGTGGATCCACCGTTTGATGAGAGTGTTCTTACACCAGATCAAAAAGTTAGGTTGGATGAGCTTTCCATGGAGCATCCAACAACAACAAGAAGGAACTTAGCAGCAATGATCCGGTTGAATCTCATCTCACATCGAGCAGTACTTGAAGGGAGGGAGCCCACTTTCACAGAGATTAGGGAAGCTCATGCTTGCGAAAAGGTAATATATTGGGTTCCACCAAGCCAAATAGAAGGTACATGCGTTTCCACCCTTGAAATTCATGATTTTGAGGATATTCACATGCCATGCATTGAAGAGGTGACTTCTAGTTTGGATACTCCATTGCTCATTGATGAATGCTATGATTTGATATGTGAGTCTCAACGTCTAGACATGTTAAGAGCAGAAAAACTTGCTAGGGATTATCATGAAATATGTTTTGATATTGAATATCATTGTGCTTTGAATGTTCATGATCTCGAGTTTGAGTTTTCAATGCCTGATGTATCTAGCTCTCTTCTTGAAGAATCTTACCTAGGGTGTGTTCTTGATATTGATACAATTTTGCATGAAACAAAGGACCCTGAGGTGGATTATATGAATGAGGATATTGTGTTTTATGAAATTAATGGTGATGAAGTTGATTATTTTGTGAAAACCTCGTTTGAACCTGAAATTGACTTTATTTTCCCATTAAATGCATTTGATCCTCATGAGCATCCAACCATCAAGGAATATTTCAAAGTATATGCTACATTTGTAGTAAACTTCCTTGATGTGAATTTTATCGTTTTGCCATGGATAATTGTGTGTTACTTGACACATATTGTTTATTGCATTAACAAGAGAAGGACTAAAGGTCCATTTGCTCAGCCTTTTGATACTCATGATTAACATTTTGTGTTGAGCGGTCAAGCTATAGACCTTAAATAAGCGCTTATGGGAGGCAACCCATGGGGTTTGTACTGGCTTACCCTTTAATTTTTAATTGTCTTAGGATTTTGGTTTGTTTTAGAATTTATTATGGTGAAATCACGTCCGGTGTTAAGTGTTTTCAGGAACAGGTTCCAAACGCAGAAGATGCGAATTGTTTTGTTGTTCCCGGAGCTTCAGATCGATCGATCTTCCTTACAAATCGATCGATCCCGGTGGTTTTCTGCGGGTGTCTCTAAGTTCAATAATGTTACAGATCGGTCGATCCCACCCTGAGACCGATCGGTCCCCACCCTTGCCAACACCACTCCAACACTAGATGCAAGATCACCGGTTTTGTTTCTTTTCCTTAGTTTTTCTTTTTCTTTATAAATTTTTTTATTTTATTTGTGGGGTTCATTCTTTTTCTTGGCTTTGCTTTCACACCGGGACGATGTGAAGTATGTCCGGGGGAGGGATATCTCCAAATTACTAATGTCGTTTTCTTTGGTTGTTTTCTTTGGATTTTTCTTTTCTTTGAGTCTTTTTATTTTCTAAAAAAAAAATGTTGGGAAACTATGATCATTTCTAGGAATCTTTTGCTTTGAGCGAACACTCTTATGATTTCTTTAGTACTTTTTAATTTTTGAATGAAGCTTGGAACGAACATGAGCAGACTCAATATGCCCCAAAAGACCCTCACCAAAGAGAACATTAAGCTGATCGGATGTTGTCTCTAGCTTTGAAAGGACTTAACCGGATTTAACTTCTTGCCTTGGGGCTTGGTATACATCGGACAAGACTCCTCCCTCGAGCCTCACGAGAGATGCAACTCCTCACAAAGTATGCTTCCCCTCTCTCTTCCCTTCAGTACTCAGTAAAAAGAAAAAAGAAAAAGAAGAAGAAAGAAGAAAAGGATATAGGTAATAAAAGAAGTGAACCGAGGGTTGTGCGTAAACCCGTGCATCTTTCGGAACTCATGGAAACCTGTCCACCAGAAAAGAGCAAAGGATTGATAAAAAAAATAAAATGATACCCTAGAAAATTAGGGAGAAATCAATCCTTTGGAAGTGAGAAAAGAGAGAGGAAAGGGAGCATAAGAGGAGTTCTTGGGAATTAAAAGGTTGAAGGAGTCAAAAAGTTCAATGATCGATACTCCCATGGTAAGACCGCACTCTTTTACTAATCTGATGTAGAGAGACAACGATGGGGAGACTGAAGGTTCTCTA
>NC_025697.1:17775372-17775924 GCF_000633955.1 Camelina sativa
AGTAGGTTAGTTTTATAATTGAGATTCGAGTTCAAGAACGGTTCCTAAAGCTTTCCCAACCAATCACCCACTTTCGTGATCATAATCCTTGTTTGATTCCTTCAGCCCAATACTTTCTCTTAAATTTACAAACTCTATTTATTTTCTGTTTTGTTCGGTTACTTGCAATACAAACTCTCTCTTTGCTTTAGCTATACTCGGTCTATATAATTTCATAGTGTATCGTTTGGTCTCTGAGGATTCGACCCTGAAGTGCTACGACGACACCAATAGATCGTGGTTGAGTGTGCTTTGGGTTATTGATTTAACTATAGATCACTTACCCCTTTCTCAGCCCCTGATCAGAACAAGAAGATCCAACAAATATTTTATTACTTTATTTTAATGATTAGTAATATAAGTTTTATTATGGATAAACAAAATTAAGGAATTTCGCTGGCGACGCCACACAGATCCGTCCCAAAAATTTAGTAGGCTGCAAACTAAAAATAAAAAGGCTGATTTTTTATATTTTGAAGGTTTGAACTCAAAAAATTTCTAAAAAATTTGCTT
>NC_025697.1:17777768-17787660 GCF_000633955.1 Camelina sativa
TGAACTCTTTCTTCGGTACTCGACTATTGGGGAGCTGATGATTCATCATCTTTAGTGCAAGTTAGGTCTCTAAAAACACATTGAATCCTTGTATTTGAGTGTGACAAAATTATCGTTTTGCGGCCCATGATTCGGTCTTGGTCAGCCTCCCATCATTTCTTGTAGCCTTTCTTCTTAGTGGATCTCACTATCTCTATGGTTTCAGTACCTTTTTAACTTCGTCTTAGTACTTATTGTAGCTTTTACTATTTGTACTCTAGTTACTTTCAAATTTGTTATCTCTTTTGCTGTAGTTTAACTCGATGTTATACTCTTATTTAAGCAACATACTCTAGCCTTATTTCCTCCTATGTATATTACTTTGTTGTATTATGCTCCTCCTAGAGGGAAGTATTAATAACCTTGTAACTTAATATAGAGGTGATATGATTCTCCCAAGAAATTGACACCTTTGAGCTGGTAGATAGAGACACTTTGATTCTAAAGACAATGAAGCCTCAAGAATAAGGATGATGGAACGAATGGTTGCACAAGAGTTGCGGAAAAGCTCTTGATATACCGGTTTGAACTCTCAGCCTCAAACCAAGAGATCAGGTTTTGTTGACTGTTGGAATCACACCAAGCAGTCGGTTTTAATTGTTCGAATCATACCAAACATTCGGTTTTGTTCACGAAGAATAGAAGAGAACCACTCTCACAAAAGAAAAAGTTTTAAAAAAACGTTGGTTGTTTATTTTATTGCTCTTACATGAGTTTATAAAGAGATAATAAACTTGGTAACAAAGCCAAGTTTTAATTATTATTTAAACTAGAAGACAATAAAGATAGATAGCTGAATGAAGAAACAATTCTTGGTGTTTCCCTTCTCAAAGTGACTCTTGAACTTTATTTTCGTCACTCCTCTTTGACTACAAAATAAAGTGATTATTTTTGACTTTCTTGGACTTGAATTAGGCTCAAAGTGGACTGGACTTGATAGACATCATCCCCAATATAATTTTCCATGCTCTCTTTGACCATAATCTCTTGAATTAACTATTAAGTGTTTTCTTGATCTTCTCTCTGTTTTGACTCCTTGGTCCAATTTGCTGATGAGAAACAATATGGGCTGTATCATTTCTTCACTTTGGGCTTAGTAAAAACAACTCCTGGTCGCCATACATAATTCTGGAAGCTCCTAAAACAATTGGACCTAAAACTCTTCAAGTGTAGAACTAGATTGACCTCCTTTGGAAAATGGGTCTTAACCTTGTATTCCTTAGGCCAAATCTTTTGTTCTCCATCTTGTTGGAAACATAAGAAATCCATTAACATCCTCCAAGTGGTTTCGCGTCGAAAATGTGTCTGAGTTGCTCTGTGTAACATGATCTTTAGCTCAGATGCGAAACTAGGACTAGGTGTAACATCCGCGAACCGGAATCCCGGTTTGGGATGTGCATCGATCGATGCTGGAGGAGCATCGGTCGATGCATGTTCAATTTCCTGCGTTTTGACTTAAGTTAAACGCTGCGTTTTGGGCAAAGGGAAAACGGAAAACCCTTAAGTTGTATGTTTGTCTCATTCGACGAGTTTTAGCCGTTTTCAGAGAGAAAAGAAGAGAGAAAAGAGTTCTAAGTGTTCTTGGTGAGTTTTGGGAGATTGGAGGCGTTTCTGTAGAGATCTGTAGCTGGGATCGTTGTAGGAGCTTCCTAGGAGCGTTTTCTTCCTGTGTTTGGGTCAGATTTCTTCTGTGGCAAAGGTAAGTGCATGACCATGGCTTATATAAGCTGGAAATTCCTCTGATCTGTTTGTTTATGTGTTGTTAGGCTTGTTAGAATGTTATCTGAGGCGTTAGGAAGCTTTCTTGTGGCTTGGGATCGATTCTTGTGGTTGCAGGAACGAAGATCCGGCGAGAAGCTTCGGGGAAAAACGATGCTCGGCATGTGCATCGGTCGATGCACTATGTGCATCGGTCGATGCACTATGTGCGTCGGTCAATGAAAGTGCGAGGACGGTGCCGTTTGACCTAAGAGAATCGATCGATGCCAAGTGGAGGCGTCGGTCGATGCGATTAGGGTTCTGTGTGATGTCGAGCATGCGTCGGTCGATGCAAGTGGAAGCATCGGTCGATGCAAGTGAACCTTGTGTCGACTGATGCATACCATGTGTCGGTCGATGCTGTTCTGGATGGTGTCGGTCGATGCAAGCTTTCTGTCGGTCGATGCAGAGCATGGTTTGTTTGTTGATTGTTGTTGATGGTTAGAGTATCTCTATTACTTGTGTGTATAGCCCAGTAGATGGGAGGATTGCCTTACTGAGTGTTTATAAAATACTCATGCATTGCAATTTGTGTATGTGATGCAGGTAAAGGCAAAGTGTGATTGTGGAATTAAGGCAATGAAGAGCATAATGTTCTAGGGACTCGATTGGATGTTGTCTGATTATGCTAGGTTGCTAGAGTTGAGTCTGTAGAACATTGCTAGGTTGTTGGTTCTATGTCTTTTGTTATTTGATTATGGATTATTGGAATATCCAGAATAATGGTTATTGGATAATTGGATATTTATTGTTGTTTGTGGTTAGGTGGCTAGTGGGTATGAGACTACTAGCTGTAGTTTATTTTATTATTATTATTATTATTATTATTATTATTATTATTATTATTATTATTATTATTATTGTTATTATTATTATTATTTATTTAAAAAAAAAAACGGGTCAGGTCATTTCAATAGGACGGATACAGACTTGAAATATCTATATCTATCAAGTGTGAACCGAATTGAATGAGACTCCAATTCTCAGTAGTTCTAGGATGGATGAAGATTCCATAACAGTTTGGTTCATAGCTTGAATCCTTTTGACTTGGTCGGAATTTTCTGTTGAATGCTCGTAGGTCTAAATCGCATAGCCATAAATTCACCTGATTTGTAAAATGGATAACTCTTTTATCCGAAATCTAATTGGACTGATTCCACTTCGAGATATGCTCTAAATGCGGTAAGAATGTATTCCAAATGGCTGTTTGGCTGGAAGTATTGATCTTCAACTTTGTTTGTGTTGAACAAGGTTCACAGATTTTCTTGGATGGTATCATGATCATACCATCCAGGTGGATTGAAGTATTGATCTTCGTTGCTTAGCCAGGTGGATTCCTCTGGTAGGCGGGTTTTCACGTGAACTAACATCCATCTCATATGCTTGTTTGCATCCATGATTGCTCATTTTTCTTCCATTTTCCTCCAAAGTGTTCTAAAACCTATAAAGACTCGATAAAGAACTACAAAACTCCAAAAACACACTTTGACTCAATAAAAAGTATAAAATAAGAGAGAAAACAGTGACTCAAAACCGATAAAAACTCCATATATCAAGGTTCTTGGGTTCAAGGATTGGAGTGTATGAATGCACATATGGATCAATTGGAGGATGAAAGGGCAAATGGGGAGGAATGTGTCAACATGAGCATCTTCGATCGGTTTATCACCTCCAGTCATATCACCTATGGCCACAAGCCAACCGCAGTGAAGGTCACATCCGCACAACCAAGAGCATCTTTGATCTTAAACATGAGTTTGGCACGAACATAGGATCGGAACATCCGGCATGATATGCACGCGGTACATGCATCGGTCAGTTAGCCATACACATGTTGTATGTATGCAGTACGAGTAGCAGTATGTGTAGCGGTACGAGTAGCAGTATGAGTAGCGGTACATACGCTGTGAGTGGTAGTACAATCAGCGATTGACCATGGACCCGATAGGATGTGGGAATCCAAATGTACCAAGAAATGGAAATGGAGAGTTCGAGACTACTGAAGTGACAGTAGTGAATAGATGTTTGAATTGAAGAAACAGAACCCAAATGAAAATGGGAAGAGTGAAGTGGCTAGTGAGAGTGAGAGTTAGGTGGGACTATCGGATGGTACAGAAGCATCGGTGAACGATGGACCGGGCTGATGGGACAAGGGAAACTTGATTATGACCATGGGCCGATGGATGGCCCATGAACTTAGAATCCTTGTGAAGGAACTAGACCGACTCACATATATGGAAACTCGAGGATAATGGAAACTCGCGGAAAAGGCAATCCGGGTATGATAAGGATAGTTGCGAAAGAAAAGGGAACTTGGAGCGCGATAAGGCTTATCGTTTTAAGAAAGTCCAGGGTGGTTTAGTCGACCCTATATAAAGATAGACAACCCTAAGCTCTCGAGAGAGCACCGTATTAGAAATCCTTACGCCGCCGCCAGAGAGACAGAGAGATCCATCAAGCATAGACCGAGTTTCCTAAGAGTCATTGAGAGAGAGTGATCAGTAAGTGATGGCGTGAATCCTCAAGGTGTTGTTGGAGTCGCATGGCGTGAATCCTCAAGGTGTTCTTGGGGTTGCATGGCGTGAATCCTCAAGGTGGTGCTGGAGTCGTATGATGTCTCTCCCAAGAGTGTGCCCGAGTCAAATGGACGTCTCAGGCACCATTTTGTTTTAAGAGTCTGGATAGCTCCTAAATACCTGAAATACTCCAAAAAGCTCGATGCAAAGTAGTACTTATGCAAAACTAACTAAGTATACATTCTATGCAAAAGAGACTATCAATGATGCAAACAATGAGTTATCCTACCTAAATGCATGATAAATACATAATAAGGAGAGACAAAATATAGACATATCAGTTATTTAGTTAAACTGTTTAATATATGAAATATATAAAAAAAATTACATTTTTGAATATTATTATATATTGATATAAACTTAATAAAAGCTTTTAAAAATATGAATATGTAAACTTATACAAATATTAAAAGACTATAGAATGTGGTGATATGGTGGAACGGGTTATAAACATGACAAGTTTTAAATGACATTAATATAAATTTAAAGTATCATTAACTTAGTCCGAAATACGGGTTAAATCCTCATTTTATTATGCGGTCAACACTAAGAATATTTGACATATCAAATCAAATCTATTTAACTAAGATTGTGTAAAAACAAAATCATTAGCAAAATTGTGATTTAATTAGATAGCTTTTTTGTGCAAATATATAATAACTTATAAGTTACTTATTATGCATTTAAATCCTTTTTATTTTTTTTCTAATAATTAACAATCCTAATATAATCTCAAACAATAAACAAAACAAATAAATATAACAAACAAATGGAAATTAAAATTCTACACTTAGTCACAAAAAAAAAGTTGTCTAATAATTATACAAAACTAATGACATGACAATGTAACATTTTACAATTTATAATATTAGTTTTCTATTTGTATTTCGTAATTAATATAGTAGGATGGTAGACGAGTTCTACAGCCTCCCAGGTATTTTTGATGTCCATACAAAAAACGACAATTATTTTATTTCATTTACTCCTCCAATTCATTCGTAGCATATGAGATGAGTAAACCAATAAAGTCTCGGCCACCACTCTAACAATCTTCACCCTTCTTGCTATAGGTTTGTATTTACATATACAACTATTTAAGTAATTTATATATTACCATACAAAAATAACTTAATTGGCAAGAAAATGTTACTTCTTTTCGACAAAATAAATTCAATTATTTTACCAAAATAAAAATAAATACAACTATCTGATTACAAACAATAATAGCTTTCGATATGTACCAGTATACTAACAACTATTTTTATAGTATTTTTGGAGTTTGTACATGAGTTCGAACATCTTTTTTTTTCACTAGATAATTAGTCGCTTATTCCTAAATCTCATCATTTAATTTAGAGTGAGTCCAAAAATTATGTTTCTTACTTAACAGTACGTCATTTTTAATTAAATTTCCACTAAAGAACGACAATTATTTTATTTCATTTTATTTTGTCCATGTTCGTATAGTTTATTTTGTTTTATTTTATTTTGCTTATTAGAGCAGCCAATCGCTTACATTTCATAAAAATCAAGTTTACAGTAAAAAAATACTACTTTGAGTTTATTTATTGTTAGACGGAAGGATATTGTTTATTTTATTTATTCAATTTTAAGAAGTTTCTAGAAAGTACTTATAATGCTCGCGAACCAAAATTCTGCGTTTTGGTGGTGGGTGTCGATCGACACTCATGTGGTGACGGTCGACACCACTTATTCTGGTTCGACCAGATCGATTTAATTATCGATTTGAACCGGTTTGGTTTAGGAAAACCATTGGACCGAGGTATTTAAGTTATTTGTCGACCAGAAGGGTTTTGGAGAGATTGTTTGGTCTGCCGCTTTGTGATTATTGAGAGAAAAGGGAGAAAAGAGAGTTCTTGTGCTTTTGAGAGAGATTGGTGAGTTTTCTTGGCTTTTCTTGAGAGATGCAAGGCTAGGAAGGAGCTAGAGGCTTGTTAGGAGGGTGGGATTCGTTGATGTGGTTCAGAATCTTCCTGTAAGAGGTGAGTGCATGACCATGGCTAATCTAAGCCCTTGATTTTCTTGTTCTTGCTTATTTACTGTTGTTTTTGTGTGTTTCCTTGCTGGGGATTGGATTATACAGGTTCCTAATGATGTTTCTGGCATGGGTTTTGAGTATTGGATGATTTGGAGGAGATTGGGAAGCCAGATTCGACTCTCAGCTTTGTGCGGATCGCAATTGCAGGTGGAGTGTCGATCGACACCACTAGGTGTCGGTCGACACCAGCAAAAATGGGCATCGATCGACACTGTGGGGTAGTGTCGGTCGACACCAATGCCAGTGTCGGTCGGCACCTCCCTTCCAGTGTGACGATGTTCGTTTTCTTGGTTTGTGTGTTTTGTTTGTTGATTGTTTGGAACATTGGAGTCATTGTTGCTAGTGTGTATAGCCCAGTAGATGGAAGAATTACCTCACTGAGTATTTATCAAATACTCAGGCATCTCAATTTGTGTTTGTGGTGCAGGTAAAGGCAAAGTGTGATCGTGGAATCAACGCAATGAAAAGGAAGATGTTCTAGGGACTCGATTGGATGTTGTCTGGCGTTGCTAGGTTGCTAGAGTTGGGTCTTTAGAACTTGCTAGGTTGCCGGTTCCTTGGTTTCCTGTTGTTTGACATTGAAATGGTTTGGATTGGTTATTGGTTATTCTATTATGAATTAATATTGGATTATTGGTTCTGTTGGTTAATTAATTGGTTTTGATATTCCGTTGTTGTTTGTGATTGTGGTTAGGTGGCTATTGGATATGGGACCACTAGTTATAGTTATTTATTATTATTATTTATTATTATTAAAAAAAACAAGTCAGGTCGTTGCATTACTTATACAATTGAGTCCCGACAAGTTTTTTTTCTCTACAATATATATATATATATATATATATTCTCTACAATATTTTACTCTTTTGATTAAGTAAAATAGATGTTTAAAAACTACATTTCTATTTGTTTCATAAATACTAATATTTTAAAATTTTATATTTTCATTTATATCATAGTTATAGAATATATATCTATATATATTATATATTATTTTCTAACAATCAACTATGATATTATAATTTATTAATATGTGAAAATTTTGTTAAATATTAGTATTCTAGAAATATGGAATTAATATTTTTATTTCTTTTTTTAAACTGATTTTTATGTCTTAATATTTTCTATACTAGGGGTGATGGTAAAGAAAACACACGGAAAAAACTTGTGTCTTGATGTTATAAAAGGTAATATACATTGTGTACCACAGGATTGTGACTTAAGGAAAAAGAATGAAAAAATTGACAATTGTAGTTGCGAATCCTCCTCATCATGCATCATTGAAGGGTGTAAAACTCAATGTAAGAGGAAACATTCCAGTGGCGTTGGTACTTGCAAGAAAATACCGAATCATTTATACAGACGCGAAGAATGCCACTGCGTTTATTATTGTTGATAAAACCATATTAGATGGATCGAATCTTCATATTTATCAGATCATCAGATAACCAAGTTTAAATTTTTGGTACGGGAGTCAAAGAAATTTTTTATTTTCTTCAATAATAAGTTGTAGACCATGACATAGTCATAAGGGCTTTTATTTGGGCATGTTTGTACTTTTTTGTTAATTAAACTAGCACAATGTACGATTTAAAATAAAAATAAATAAGTATATTATTGATCACAATAAATATTTTAGGTATTTTCTATCAAACAATTAATTTTCCTATTAAAATGATAATATTATAATCCATCACAAGACACATGTCATGACACTTGTTCATGTAATATTACATAACTTACCACTTGTCATTACCTAAGTGAATAAGTGTGTGACTCACGTCTTTTGTAATACACTATAGATAAGGAGTTGTGTAAAAAGAGTAAAATATACAAGTTGTCTTTGATCAAAGAAAGGATTCTCTAATCTCTCTCACTCTCTCGTGGCTGCTCCTCCCTCTCTTTCACTTTATTATTTCTTGTTCTTTTTCATAGTATTACAAACACATATAAGTGTTTTGTAATTATAGTTCACAACACGTTATCAGCACGATGTCTTTACCGCTGGAGCTATTACAAGGTAAGTAAATCTATATTATTTTCATATATGTTTATAGAACATAAATATTATAGACTTTGTGAAATTATGTCATTTTCCAGATTGATCGTCATAAGTTGTAAGCGTTGCCTCTTCAACAATCAAATCTATAGCTAAATCATATCCGGATAGATCGATAGATATATGGTAGGCTCTGCCTCCTTCACGATCAAATAAAAGCTATGTTTTTTGGATAGATAGATCGTTATATATGGTAGGCTTTGCTTCCTTTACGATCATATATAAAGCTATATAATATTTGGATTGATCATTTGATATGGTAGGCTTCGCCCCTCCATCACGATCTAACAAAAGGCAATGTCCTTTCTGGAAAGTTCGGTTTTTGTCTTCTATATGATCAAATATAAGGCTATGTCATTTCTGGACTGATCGTTATACATATAGAGGTTCTGCCTCATTTATGATCAAATAAAAAGCTTCGTCTTTTCCGGATTGATCATTATATATGATAGGCTCTGCCTACTCTACGATCAAAGAAAAGTCATTTCTATTAAATTCTTATATATAAGGTTATAACTCTTATTTTATTTTCTGAATTTATACTTTGTTTATTTAATTTGTTTATTCGTAAAGAATAATTATATGTGTTATATAAGATTTAAAGAGAATGAAACGTCTTTATAATCAAAAATATATTTCTCTTATGAGAATATATAAAGCACGTGTACATATATTTTATACAGTGCAAAAGTAATTGAAAGGTTTAGATGAGCTAGTCTCTCGACTTCCAAAGACATCAGATTCATAATTATCGATGTCTAGCATTCTCCAAAGTCTCAAAGAAACTCATGGAGTTTCAAAGACATTTTGTCTTAGTAAAATTATTATGTTGAGTGATACTAGGATTTTTGTGTCTCCTAGCAGGTTCAATTAACCTTATGCAGTTTTAATATTTAAGGTGTCAATCCAGTTGGGAAATTTCACTAACAATCAAGAAATCATAAGTCAAGCGAATTCAAAGAGAGTGTTTGTCTAACAGTCCTAGAATGATCAGAATGCAAAACAGAAATGTGTTCTAGGACTAGAAATGAAAATGCATGACAAGAAGCGAAAATGAATAAAAACAAAAACGAGTCTAAGCATGAACTAAAAGGCAAGAAACGAAACAGTCTCAGGAATGTAATAAAAAACAGAAAGAAAGAGGTCCTAAGGATGGGAGTAATTGATGTAGGTGGAGTCTCCTAGTCTACAGAGTGTTTAACATGCCACAAGCGATCCATCCCTAAACAACGAACATCACAACTTAGCTAATCCAATCTTTTGGCAAAATCTACTCAGACTCAACCACTTGCATACCCAGATCTCGCTAGAGAAACATGGTTGAGCAGGCATGACAAACAAGTTCGTTCATGTCAACAAACATCCTAGACAACTAATCTCTTAGGCTAGGAACGTAAGTCT
>NC_025697.1:17787826-17797853 GCF_000633955.1 Camelina sativa
TAAATCATATCCGGATAGATCGATAGATATATGGTAGGCTCTGCCTCCTTCACGATCAAATAAAAGCTATGTTTTTTGGATAGATAGATCGTTATATATGGTAGGCTTTGCTTCCTTTACGATCATATATAAAGCTATATAATATTTGGATTGATCATTTGATATGGTAGGCTTCGCCCCTCCATCACGATCTAACAAAAGGCAATGTCCTTTCTGGAAAGTTCGGTTTTTGTCTTCTATATGATCAAATATAAGGCTATGTCATTTCTGGACTGATCGTTATACATATAGAGGTTCTGCCTCATTTATGATCAAATAAAAAGCTTCGTCTTTTCCGGATTGATCATTATATATGATAGGCTCTGCCTACTCTACGATCAAAGAAAAGTCATTTCTATTAAATTCTTATATATAAGGTTATAACTCTTATTTTATTTTCTGAATTTATACTTTGTTTATTTAATTTGTTTATTCGTAAAGAATAATTATATGTGTTATATAAGATTTAAAGAGAATGAAACGTCTTTATAATCAAAAATATATTTCTCTTATGAGAATATATAAAGCACGTGTACATATATTTTATACAGTGCAAAAGTAATTGAAAGGTTTAGATGAGCTAGTCTCTCGACTTCCAAAGACATCAGATTCATAATTATCGATGTCTAGCATTCTCCAAAGTCTCAAAGAAACTCATGGAGTTTCAAAGACATTTTGTCTTAGTAAAATTATTATGTTGAGTGATACTAGGATTTTTGTGTCTCCTAGCAGGTTCAATTAACCTTATGCAGTTTTAATATTTAAGGTGTCAATCCAGTTGGGAAATTTCACTAACAATCAAGAAATCATAAGTCAAGCGAATTCAAAGAGAGTGTTTGTCTAACAGTCCTAGAATGATCAGAATGCAAAACAGAAATGTGTTCTAGGACTAGAAATGAAAATGCATGACAAGAAGCGAAAATGAATAAAAACAAAAACGAGTCTAAGCATGAACTAAAAGGCAAGAAACGAAACAGTCTCAGGAATGTAATAAAAAACAGAAAGAAAGAGGTCCTAAGGATGGGAGTAATTGATGTAGGTGGAGTCTCCTAGTCTACAGAGTGTTTAACATGCCACAAGCGATCCATCCCTAAACAACGAACATCACAACTTAACTAATCCAATCTTTTGGCAAAATCTACTCAGACTCAACCACTTGCATACCCAGATCTCGCTAGAGAAACATGGTTGAGCAGGCATGACAAACAAGTTCGTTCATGTCAACAAACATCCTAGACAACTAATCTCTTAGGCTAGGAACGTAAGTCTCTGGCACCAGTTGGTCAGACATTTCATCAAACACCTTTTGGGTGTGGAAATGTCTCGAACCTAGTTCCAATTGATCAGAGAGAAACTAGCATTTCTAACACTAGTCCAGAATGGAATCAATAAAATCAAAGCTTAAACACTCTACATCCTAAGATCCTCCACCTAATCTATCCCATCCTCAATGACTACTACACTACTCAGATCCGAAAATCATTATCAAGGATGCAAACACAGAAAACATTGAAACAAGCATTATTAGGTAGATAAAAAATAAGATGAACAACTTTGTAGAAGGAATCAAATGAAAATACTGAATAAACTCAAAGGTGTCGGAATACAAAGTCTGAGAACGTTTTTTGGTGGCTAGGGTAAAAACCTTCTCGGAAAGAAAAAAATACGAGAATAAATGATAAGATGTCCCCCAGCCAAGACTTAAGAAAACGTATTTATAGTAAAAACATGTAAATCCCTAAAACTTAAAACGACAAGGTGAAGAGTCGGTTTGGGAATCTCTTGAAGCGTGTAAGACGGAACGTCTTCCTGACATGTGCGAACGAGTCTGTGTGTGTCCAGTACTCGATTGGTATATGACAGTGGCTTGAATGGTGTGAGTGAAAGTGGCTCGAGCGTGGTCGGTGAAAGTGACTCGAGCTGGGTGTATACGCATCCACTAAAACGATGATAACTCTTGAACCACACTTCCGATTGGTTTGAAATAAATGGCATTGGAAAGATAACTCAATTCTCTACAACTTTGGTGAAGACGTAAAAAGCTAAATCCCACTCGAGTGGAACGGCTCGAACGGAGTGGCTCGATCGAGCGGATGAGACTGGCTCGAGAGACAGTTCCGGGAGTGTTGTGAGATTGGCTCGAGAGAGGGTGCAGCTCAACTGGTGACTTGAGAGTGGCTCGGTCGGACGCTGGGGAGCATGGCTCGGACGGACGCTGGGGAGCATGGCTCGGACGGATGCGCTGGGAAGCATGGCTCGGACGGATGCGCTGGGGAGCATGGCTCGGTTGGATGCACTTCCAATCGTCTCCTCAATACCTGAAATACTCCAAAATGCACAATGTATGCAAGGATGATGCAAAAACTACCTAGACATGCAAAGTGTATAGAAAAAACTAGAAAATGATGCAAAACAATCAGTTATCCTAGCTAAATGCATGATAAATATATGCTAAGGAGAGGCAAAATATAGACATATCATTGAGACTACAAACATATATGGTATCGTAAAATCGACCATATTGTAGACACGCATGTATATGATTATATCATGCAAAAACAAAGATGGCAAAATGATAGTAAATATGAAATTTTCTAACGCTTCAAGCCATCCCGGTCAATCAATGATACTGAAAATCAATGAGAATTTGTTTGGAGAAAGAAAAGTTCTTTCATGCCTCCACGAAGCTATGAGCACTGCACTTCATTCATCTTTCAGGTAATATCTAATTTATTTAAGTTTATTTGAATTATTGAAATTTCTACTTATTGTTTATGGAGTCGATGGTTATATACCTCCTCCTTAATTCTGTAGTAGGTTATGCCTCTAGAATCATATAATGTTGGCCCATTCACTATCCTTTTGGATTAACAAGCTCATTGTATATATATGATAGTTTGATTTCTTTGATAAATACCCAAATTAAACCCCAAATATAACCGATCTAAAAATAAGATTTGGTCAAAGGTGAATGGACATAAAAGTCATCGTCTTGAGAGGGGGTAATACTAAGCTCACATCTTATAAGGATCTAAGATAGTAGACCTAACCGAAATCGGTATGTTGTTGATCCTAAAGTGGGATTCAGTACGAGATGAATGAACTTTAAGAGTTATCATCTCAAGGGGTAGAATTAAAGGAATCCCACATCGGCAATAAGTCGATAAACTTTGGTGAATTTGACACCCATAGCGATATAACTATGGTGAAGTCATATCCTATAGTTTATCACATATATATGGCACATGTGATAAAGTGAAACATCCATGATGTTCACTCTTGAAATGAGCTATGATGAATCGTTCATAGTGCAACTCCAAGATATTTCAAAACAATTCATGGTGATTTAAACTCCATGTTTTTACATGAAACATGCAGTTTTGTATGTAATAAATATCATAAATGAGGCCAACAGTTTGAAAAAAATATTTCTCCCATGTTATATATTCATGGTTGGAGATTAAATATTTCTCATTTTTAATTTTATGGGTGTGTGATATATATTGTAAATGCTCTTCCACTCCGCATGAATATCATCTAAAGAGGATGAAATATATAGATGCGGGAGATGATTCGACGCTCTATTAATATAAAACCATCTTATGAGAGATATGCCTATTGCAAGATTTGCATATCATCATGTTGGATGATAAAATTCTCCATCATTATGGGAGAATCATCAAATAGTTTTGGATCTTTGAACAAATGAATATAATGAATATGAACTTGAAAGTTCAAAAGTTCAAAATATTACTATTCAAAATATATATTGCAAATAAAATGCAAAAAGCTGATGGATGAGATTTCATATAATGATTGATCCTCACATAAATGAATATGACCTTGTAGGTCTGAGAAATCGCACGTCCAAGCTAAAAATGCTCCAATAAAAATATGTTTCTAGCGGATGATGATATTTTGTTAAAAGGGTATAATGATATATAACAAAATGGTGTGTCGCGCCATGTTTTGTTAAAGTACCCTATATCAATCAAAATTGATGTTATATGATGACTTGAAATACATCGCATGGGATGCTTGTAGAGCTTATCCCGAAAGATATATGATATCATAATTATGTTCTCGAAAACTCATTGATGATCATCAAAACCCTTAAAGGGTTATTTTGAATAAAAGATCTTGTAAACATCTTTCGAAATAGATGTTATACCAATAACTTCTAAAGGAAGTCATATATATATAGTCATTTAAGGTCATGTATAAATGCTCGCAAGCATTTATATATCTTATGAATTGTGCAAAGCATTTTCTACTAATCTCTTTGCAGCATATAACTCTTTCTCTATGAGTAGATTTTGAGATGAGTTAAAATATATCTTCTATTGCAAAGGTATGATTAAATTGGGCTTATTATATTTTAGAAACCCCGAGTTTGGTTTAGTTGTTTTTGCAGATGGAAGATTTATATCGGATCTATATAAAGATATATAGCAAAACAATGACTTTTTGACGTTTTAGTGACAGACTTTGGTCTTCTCTTATTCAAGTAATGCCAAAATAATTGTGCTTCATATGCCATATCAAGAATACATAATGGCTCAGATGATGCCCGAACGCAAACCAATAGTTACATGCCTAAGACTGGAGCCTCGTAACATGTTGGCGAAGAACTTCGAACTGAGGGTTCGATCAACATCAACTATTTAATGATTGTTGAGACCTATTAGAAAGAGGCAACCAAAAGGCAACAACACTGTTTGGAGACTCTGTTGCATATGTCGCCCAAATCAAAGGAAGCTACACAAAGAGCGACAAAACAAAACATATTCCTCTCTTACACTCAAGAACTCGAGCAAAAGAAGGAAGTTGATATCCAACATATCCGATCAAGTGACAATGCAGCAGATCTATTCACAAAGGCGCTTCCGACTACCACATTCAGCATATTCACAGTATTGGAATGCGTCATCTCCGAGATTTAAGAAGAAAGATTATACATATCTTTTCGAGGGGGAGATTACGTTACTATACTCTTTTTCCCTTCTCATGGTTTTTTTATCCCAATGGGTTTTTCCGTGACAAGGTTTTTAATGAGGTAGTACGTAACTCAATGGTGATGGATAATCAAAGGGAAGTATTATAAAATATAATTGTGATTAATCCATGACAAGACACATGTCATGACACTTGTTCATGTAATATTACATAACTTACCACTTGTCATTACCAAGTGAATAAGTGTGTGACTCATGTCTTTTGTAGTACACTATAAATAAGGAGTTTTGTAAGGAGTAAAATATACAAGTTGTCTTTGATCAAAGAAAGGGTTCTCTAATCTCTCTCACTCTCTCGTGGCTGCTCCTCCCTCTCTTTCACTTTATTATTTCTTGTTCTTTTTCATAGTATTACAAACACATATAACTTATTTACAAAGTTAATCCCTAAAAAATTTCCAAAAATAGCATTACTTCAGATTTTGTTTCCTATATATTTTACATACCATTCCAACCAAAAAAATACAGCAGATTCAATATGGAAACAGAAACTATGATATATTTAATAACACCTTCTATTGTGTATTGAATATATTATATCTATGAATCCTTTGCAAACAAAGAAAACAACAACTTGATTCCTATTTTTTTTCAAATTCTGTAAGCTTTGATTCTTAACGTAAGAAGAATTTCGATTCATATTTATTTAAATATTATAATTAATATATATAGCTTAATAAAATTTTAAAATATAATATGAATATGTAAAATTAAAAAAATTTAAAATAGTATATAATATGGTTACATAGTAGATGGGTTATAAAGAGGATGTGTTGGAATTAATAAAATATCATTAAATTTGTGCTAACACGGGTTAAATCTTCATTTTCTTATTTGTCAACACTATTAATATTAGTATATTTGACATATAAAAATTAAGTTGATTTTCCTAAGATTGTGTAAAATAATTAAATCATTAGGAAAAATGTGACTTAATCATAGTGTACAAATGACTTACTATGTATTTAGATCCCTTATTTTTTGTTATAATAATTAAAAATCAAAATAGATTCTCAAAAATAAACATAACAAACTAAATATAACAAATAAATGGTCATGAAGTATATTGCAGGTTAAAAATTAATATAATCATTTAGCCGCGCAAACGGTCAGGAAATTTAGTTATTCCTCTATCTGGAAAACATCTAATATTTAACAAACAAATAAAATATAAAATATAAATAATAATAAAAATTATATACATGCCGTATACCGTGGATTAAAATCTAGTACATTGCTTCATTTGGCGCTCATGAATATCTTCAACTGATATGTCAAACTTGTAATGGCACGAAAATGGCTTGAAAACTTATTTTCATTCCTTTTTGTTCTTTATTTCCTAGACGCGCATTCATTAAGTTTTTTTTTTTTTTTTTTTTGTAGCATTCATTATGTTGTTATGTAACTTTCTCAAAGAAGCATGTCATTCAGGATTTGCGTTGTTTGGTATAGAAGAACTTTTTGGTGTCGAGTATAAAGTAATTAGGATTATCAAGTGATACGGAGGATGCACAATATTATGCAAAACCTCAATAGAGAATGGACCAGTTATATATATATATATATATATCAATCTCATGTAGGTAACAGAGCACTAAATGCACAAAACGACACTGTTTTGTCAACAGGCTCACAATGTGTCAAGCCTATTAAATCCAAAGCCTGCAAACAAGATGCAGAGAAGAAGTCCAAGACTCTGCAACGGCCACTTGCAACAGACAATAAGGCGTTAGCAAAGGAGTCCATACAAAGTACGACAGTGACTCTACATAATCGATTCAAGATGTTGGGACCAGTTGATGAAGTTGAAGCCACATAATCTCTCACAGCTGGTTGATCAAAGAACTCTCTAGAATCTAGGTTTAATCTTATGTAACTATATTAGTGAACCACTTGCAATGTAATATCTTCAAGGATTGAATAACAAAAGAAACAATCTTTCACCACTCTTATTTTCTTTCATGGTATCAGAGCCATGGATGGCTCCATGGAACTCTTCTCTTCTCCTTCGTTACAAATCTCTAACTGTGTTACAATCAAACTCACAGAAGAAAACTACATCATATGGAAATCTCAGTTTGAGTCCTTTCTCCGCAGTCAAGCTCTACTCGGGTTTGTAAACGGCGCCACCAAGCCACCACAAGAAACGATTCCTGTCTGAAACAAAAATGATAACAAGACAGAAGAGGTTTCAAATCCAGACTTTGAAAACTGGTCTCGAGTTGATCATGTGGTTAAAGCTTGGCTACTTGGTTTGATGAGTGAAAATGTAATGAGGCTGGTAGTCGGATCTACAACATTTCATGAGGTATGGGCCACTCTGATCTCTCACTTTAACCGCACATCGTCTTCTAGGCTGTTTGAGTTGCAAAGACGCCTTCAAAATAGTGAGAAGTTAGATAAAAGCATGTCTGAGTATTTTAGAAGAATCAAAGATATATGTGACCAGCTTGCTTTTGATGGTGATGATGTTGTTATAAAGGACAAAGCAACACGCAAAGTTCTCACAAAGAGAAGGGAAACTAATGGTTTGTATAAACTGGATGACCCAAAGTATAAGATGTTTTACTCTACAAGACAAGTCAAGACTAGCGATGAGGTTTGGCACCAAAGGTTAGGGCATCCACATCAGCAGATCCTTCAGCTTCTATCTACAAATAAGGTAATCCAAATCAATAAAAGTACCAAGAAGGTGTGTGAGTCATGTCAGCTTAGGAAGAGTTCAAAATTGCTGTTTGTTTCTTCTACTTTTATTGCATCAAGACCCCTAGAGAGAGTGCATTGTGATCTTGGGGGTCCTTCCCCTGTATCTAATGTTCAAGGATTCAGATTTTATGTTGTGTTCATTGATAACTTCTCAAGATACTGTTGGCTTTATCCTCTAAAAAGAAAATCTGATTTCTACTCAATCTTCATCAAGTATCAGTTTTTTGTTGAAAATCTTTTACAAACAAAGATAGGAACATTTCAATCAGATGGAGGTGGGGAATTTACAAGTCAGAAATTTCTTATTCAACATTTTGTCTCTTGTCCACATACTCCACAGCAAAATGGCATAGCAGAGAGGAAGCATAGGCAGTTGACAGAGATGGCTCTGACTTTACTTTTTCAAAGTGCTACTCCACAAAGTTTCTGGGTCGAAACCTTCTTTACATCAAATTTTCTGAGCAATCTCTTGCCTACAAGTACACTCGCAGGTAACATAAGTCCTTATGAAGCTCTATGAAACTAGTATCTTTCTTGTGTGTGAGTGAAATGGAATGTGAATGAATGATATGATGATGAACAATGGTGAAAGCAAGGTGTTTCAATTCCCCTTGTGCAATTGTAGTATAAGAGGTATCAATCCTAAATGAGTGAATGCAAGCAATCAGGGTGTGCAATACTTGTCTAAGTTAAGCCAATTATAGAGGGTGTTTGTCACTAACAACCTATTGCAGAATGTAAAATGCAGAATGTAAAAGCTGAATGGACAAGATACTAAATGTAATGTAACAGAATGATTATGGAAATAATGAAACTAGAACAAAGATCAAACTATAGTAATGCATGTAATGAACTAATGCAAGGAAAGTAATGAACATGAAATTAAATGAATGCAACAGAAATGCAACTAGAATGAAATAAGAAACAAGACAGAACAGACACAAATCATCAACAAGAGTTCTGGGAATGAACTCGAGCAAGCACTCGATAGAGTGTAGATCGAGTGCAGGGTTGAGCTGGACAAAAATGTAAAACAGAGCAATGCAGACAAAACAGAGTAAGACAAAAGTAAATCAAACAACAATCAAACAACAGGATTTAAACTAAGAAATTAATAGACAAGGAAGGTCTTAGGGATGGATTCATGGGCTGAACTTAGATTGTGGTTATCTAACTTGATCAACAAACCTCAATCAACATGAGCTAATCTCTAGACAATAATCCCTAAGAACATGTTAATCCACTCTCATGGCAAAAACAATCAAGCTAATATATTTCTAGACTTGTTCTCACAAAGTAAAGAATCTATACAAGCAAACATTAATCAATATGTCAAGAATCCAACAAGACTTCTAATCTCTTAGCAAGCCTAATGATAATCTCTAGATCTAGCCTTATCTATGCACCTTAGACATTGTTGTGATGCTAAGAAGCTTGAGATCAAACCCTACCCTCTCAGTTATAGGATCAGCATTAAGAACATCTAGCCTAGAAGAGATCTACAACAATCAAGCTTGACCAAATCAAATAACCACAACATCCATCCAGCCTAAACCATCCCTAAGAGCTAAGGAAACTACTCACAATCACACATGATGAACAGCAAAGTCATAAACCCAGAAAAACACGAAACTTGCATGATTAGAAAGATAAAACAGAGATCTACAATATTGGAGAAGGAATCAAACTCGAATTCTTGATACTTTGAAAGTTATGAAACAAACAAGTATGAAGAATCTTGTGTTTTCTCCTTCAAAAGAGGTACAAGATCTAAGAAAATAAAAGTGCAAAAAGCATAAATTCCCAAAAGGGTAAAATACTAGGTTTGAGAATATCTAAAAAGCTGCTCTCTGGTGGCTGCATGGTACAAGGTCCTTAAATAGGAAAAAGGAGGGGAAGCCCTAAAAATGCTAAAAGACAAAATAGCCAGGCGGCTCGGCCAACTCGACCCGGTGCTCGGTCGAGTGACCGGTCGAGTTGGGTTTTCTTGTGCTCCTTCCACTCGGTCGAGTCACTCTCAGCACACGGTCGAGTGTCTGGTCGAGTGGGCAGTCGAGTGGGACTCCGAACATTGATTCTCCAGCCTTAACTCCTTTGCTTTCTCCTCATGATTGTTTCACTTCTCCTCAGCATTGCTTCCATGCTCCTTAGGCTCCAAAATCACCTGTTTATGCAAGAAAAGATGCAAATGCAATGCAACTACACTCTAATGCAAGAACAATCCTAAAACTATGCAATAATGGTCAAAAAGGATAGCAAAGGATGCA
>NC_025697.1:17800041-17800508 GCF_000633955.1 Camelina sativa
ACTTTCTTTGAAAAGCCTGCCCAACACAAACATAAAAGAAAACAAATCAAAATTACAAGGAAAATAAAGCATATGTACAATGATACCTTAGGGACTTCCTCCCTAGTGAGCTTGTTTAGAGACACTAAGCTTGACTTTTGATGCCTTTCTAGGCTTGATTTAGATACCAAGGAGGTGATGAAATCCTCCCTGGCACCTCTTGATCAGTGGGAAGTTGATTCTTGATCACTTCACCCTTAACACACAAACCATATTTCTTCTTAATTTTGAACCTTGGTCTTGCCTTCCTCAAAGTCCTCTTGTTTAGCTTGACTTGGAAATCCTTTACCAATTCAGTCAGCTTTTGAACTGAACCCTTGAGCTTTTCTATTGATTCCTCTTGTAAAGAGAGCTTAGCCCTTGGAGTTGCCACTTCACTTAAAACTTCATGACCTCCTTTGTCCTTGATAGTGAAAGGTTGATCATCA
>NC_025697.1:17801661-17807286 GCF_000633955.1 Camelina sativa
TCTGTGTGAAAGAAATTTGCTAGAGGATTCAAGACTAAAAACAAAACACAACATCAAATGCAATGATATTTACAAGGAAGGTGATAGTGGTACCTCATGGATTCTGGAAGAAGCTGTCCACATCCTCATTCATGCTCTCATAAGTGTAGTTGAGGTCTGGTTGGTGACTTTGAGGGGGAGATGGAGGCACCTCGACGATGGGAATCGACTGGCACTCGGTCGAGTGCATGGTCGAGTGGGGGGGTCGAGTTGGACTGCGATTCCCAAAATGTTGACCTTGCTGCTGGTAGAACTACTGCAGGAGTGTCGGATCCATGAAGTACTAAGGTGGGATGGGTGGGTAACTTGGATAGCCTGGAAATGCTACTGGAACTGGGAAGCCATGAGAAGTTCTTGGTTGGGACTCGGTCGAGTGCATCTCATGGGCTGGTCGAGTGGGCTTGCGAGCCTACTTCCCCAAGTCCAAATCTCTCCATACCCATCTAGACTTTCTTTGAAAAGCCTGCCCAACACAAACATAAAAGAAAACAAATCAAAATTACAAGGAAAATAAAGCATATGTACAATGATACCTTAGGGACTTCCTCCCTAGTGAGCTTGTTTAGAGTCACTAAGCTTGACTTTTGATGCCTTTTCAGGCTTGATTTAGATACCAAGGAGGTGATGAAATCCTCCCTGGCACCTCTTGATCACTGAGAAGTTGATTCTTGATCACTTCACCCTTAACACACAAACCATATTTCTTCTTAATTTTGAGCCTTGGTCTTGCCTTCCTCAAAGACCTCTTGTTTAGCTTGACTTGGAGATCCTTCACCAATTCAGTCAGCTTTTGAACTGAACCCTTGAGCTTTTCCATTGATTCCTCTTGTAAAGAGAGCTTAGCCCTTGGAGTTGCCACTTCACTTAAAACTTCATGACCTCCTTTGTCCTTGATAGTGAAAGGTTGATCATCAATGGTGGGTAGGTTGGTTGGGTTATAGATGTTAAACTTCATGGTTATCCCCTCAGCAATGTTCAAGGTCACAAGACCTTCCTTAACATCTATAACAGCTCCAACAGTGGCTAAGAATGGCCTCCCTAGAATGATAGGATCTTCAGGCTCCTTATCCATCTCTAGAACCACAAAATCTGTATGAATTCTTGCCTTTCCTATCTTGACTGGAATGTTTTCTAGCTTACCAACTACATCCTTGTTTGACCCATCAGCTAGGCATATGTGAAGGTTGGTGGACTTGAAGTCAGTGTGCCCAAGCTTTTGTGCTATAGAGTAGGGCATCACACTGATAGATGCTCCCAAGTCACGTAAACACTGGTTGTAGTGAAGATAGCTAAGTGAGCAAGGCAGATAGAATGGACCTGTATCATCAACTTTAATTGGGATAATAACCCCTCCAAGGTCCTCAAGATCCTTCTCATCCTGAGCATGAGCCTTCTTCTTTGACAATTCAAGCAAAAAATCATTATAGAGAGGATATGGATCATACTGTTCCAAGGCAGGTCCTCTCTCTTCTTCTTGGTAAGCAATGATAACCTCTTTTATGGCCATCACCTCCTTTTTCTCAATAACAACTTCTTCCTTCAAAGCTTTCACTTCCTCTTGTTTCAAAGCCATCATTTCTTTTTTCTCAATGATCTCTCTTAGTTCCTTAAGCTTTTGTGCCTTGAAACGCCCTGGGAATGGTAGTGGAGGCTTGTAAGGAGGAGGAATGAACTTAATGGGCTTATCAGCTTCGGAGACTTCAGCTCGATCAGTCACTCGATCACCCACTCGATCGTGTGTGTGTTCGAGTGGTGGGTCGAGGTCACTGCCGGATTTAGTTTGCTTTGCAAATACTTCTCTCTGGGCTTCAACAAATGATGAATCCTCCCCAGCTTGGACTTCACTGTCCTCAGTGACTTCTTCTTCATAGACATGAATGACTTTGGCTGTGAACTCCCTTGGATTTTGAACAGCTTTTCCAGGGAGTTGGGTGGGTTTGGGAGCTGAAGTAGATGCTATATTGCTCTCCATATAATTCACTCTTGAGTTCAGACCTTCAAACTTCATATTGAGATTATTATATTGTGATGTTAACCTTTGATTCAACTCAGCAAATTGCTTAGCCTCCTCAAGCTTTCCATTGGCTTGCCCAACCAACAATTGTTGCATCATAGCTCTTAAGTCTTGTTCATGGCCTTGGTTAGTCTGAAACCCTGGTGGGGGACACAATTGGGGCTGGAACACCTGTTGTTGCTGCTTGGGTATATAGTTTTGTTGTTGTTGAGGTTGTTGAGGCTGTTGAGGGGGGTAGAATTGATCTTGTGGGTTAGCCACATTGTTACTCTTATAAGAGAGATTGTTAGTCTTGAATCCTCCTTGGTTGTAACTTTTGAATCCTCCCTGGTTTTGCATGTAGCACAACTCAGCAAACTCCCTATCTCCTTCTTGGACTGGAGCTTCTTCTTCACCAATGAAGTGAATGGTCTTTGATTGGCTTAGGAGAATCTTGTCAAGCTTCTCATTGACCATCTTTAAATCCTGCTTGTATTTGTCCTCTTGATCAGTGGAGGTGATCCTTATGGTTCTATCATAATCTTCATTATAATTACCATCTGATTGAGCAAGATTCTCTACCAACTCCCAGCCTTCTTCCACATTCTTGTTGAAAAAGTTTCCATTGGAGGCTGTATCAAGTAGCATTCTAATCTTGGGTAGAAATTCTGCACAAAGTGCTGAGCAAAGACTCATTGCTGAATCCATGGTGGGGACACTGAGTTTGGAATCCTTTAAATCTCTTCCATGCCTCACAAAAACTTTCATTATTTCTCTATGCAAAACCTGATATTTCATTCCTCAACGTAGCAGTCCTTGCATTGGAGAAGAACTTGGCCAGAAAAGCTTTCTTGCATGCATCCCATGTGGTTATTGCTCCAGTAGGAAGAGTCTTCTCCCAAAGATGAGCTTTGTCTCCAAGGGAAAATGGGAATAGCCTTAACTTGAAGCCATCTTCACTTACTCCATTGATTTTTGTGAGTCCACATATCCTGTCAAACTCATCAAGGTGATCTAGAGGATCCTCCATTAGCAACCCATGAAATTTGTTGGCTTGTATCATGGAGATCAATCCACTCTTGATTTCATAATTATTATTGGCAACTGCAGGAGGCACAATACCAGCTCTTTGGTTGTGTGTGTTAGGTGCATCCCCAGCACCAATGTTCCTTGCCCTTGGAGCTTGTTGATCTTGTTGCTCCATTAGCACTTGTTGTTCTTGTTCCTGATTGATTATTGTTCTCTGCTGTCTCAGGTCCCTTTGTGGTCGGTTGATGTGATCAAGGAGTCTCTGAAGATTGTGATGACCCTTGGATCTTGTTTGCATCAACAGACTCGAGTACAGACTCGGACAGGCACTAGGTCGATCGCAGGCTCGAGTGGATGGTCGAGTCGACTGGGAGGTGAGGTCTATTTGTATCCGACTTCTGACTCGATCACGAACTCGAGCACTCACTCGGTCGAGTGGCGGTCGAGTTGAAGGTCGAGTTGGTACCTGAAACTCAATCACAAACAAGCAGTAGAAGAATCGAGATCAGTAGCAAACAAGGGGATATAGGAACTTAATCTTAGACTAATATAGACCCTAATTGTCACAAATAAACACTCAAATGGGCAACGGCGCCAAATTGAAACTAGTATCTTTCTTGTGTGTGAGTGAAATGGAATGTGAATGAATATATGATGATGAACAATGGTGAAAGCAAGGTGTTTCAATTCCCCTTATGCAATTGTAGTATAAGAGGTATCAGGCCTAAATGAGTGAATGCAAGCAATCAGGGTGTGCAATACTTGTCTAAGTTAAGCCAATTATAGAGGGTGTTTGTCACTAACAACCTATTGCAGAATGTAAAATGCAGAATGTAAAAGCTGAATGGACAAGATACTAAATGTAATATAACAGAATGATTATGGCAATAATAAAACTAGAACAGAGATCAAACTATAGTAATGCATGTAATGAACTAATGCAAGGAAAGTAATGAACAGGAAACTAAATGAATGCAACAGAAATGCAACTAGAATGAAATAAGAAACAAGACAGGACAGACACAAATCATAAACAAGAGTTCTGGGAATGAACTCGAGCAAGCACTCGATCGAGTGTAGATCGAGTGCAGGGTCGAGCTGGACAAAAACGTAAAACAGAGCAATGCAGACAAAACAGAGCAAGACAAAAGTAAATCAAACAACGATCAAACAACAGGATTTAGACTAAGAAATCAATAGACAAGGAAGGTCTTAGGGATGGATTCATGGGCTGAACTTAGATTGTGGTTATCTAACTTGATCAACAAACCTCAATCAACATGAGCTAATCTCTAGACATTAATCTCTAAGAACATGTTAATCCACTCTCATGGCAAAAACAATCAAGCTCATATATTTCTAGACTTGTTCTCACAAAGTAAAGAATCTATACAAGCAAGCATTAAGCAATATGTCAAGAATCAAACAAGACTTCTAATCTCTTAGCAAGCCTAATGATAATCTCTAGATCTAGCCTTATCTATGCACCTTAGACATTGGTGTGATGCTAAGAAGCTTGAGATCAAACCCTACCCTCTCAGTTATAGGATCAGCATTAAGAACATCTAGCCTAGAAGAGATCTACAACAATCAAGCTTGACCAAATCAAATAACCACAACATCCATCCAGCCTAAACCATCCCTAAGAGCTAAGGAAACTACTCACAATCACACATGATGAACAGCAAAGTCATAAACCCAGAAAAACACGAAACTTGCATGATTAGAAAGATAAAACAGAGATCTACAATATTGGAGAAGGAATCAAACTCGAATTCTTGATACTTTGAAAGTTATGAAACAAACAAGTATGAAGAATCTTGTGTTTTCTCCTTCAAAAGAGGTACAAGATCTAAGAAAATAAAAGTGCAAAAAGCATAAATTCCCAAAAGGGTAAAATACTAGGTTTGAGAATATCTAAAAAGCTGCCCCCTGGTGGCTGCAGGGTACAAGGTCCTTAAATAGGAAAAAGGAGGGGAAGCCCTAAAAATGCTAAAAGACAAAATAGCCAGGCGGCTCGGCCAACTCGACCCGGTGCTCGGTCGAGTGACCGGTCGAGTTGGGTTTTCTTGTGCTCCTTCCACTCGGTCGAGTCACTCTCAGCACACGGTCGAGTGGGCAGTCGAGTGGGACTCCGGACCTTGATTCTCCAGCCTTAACTCCTTTGCTTTCTCCTCATGATTGCTTCACTTCTCCTCAACATTGCTTCCATGCTCCTTAGGCTCCAAAATCACCTGTTTATGCAAGAAAAGATGCAAATGCACTGCAACTACACTCTAATGCAAGAACAATCCTAAAACTATGCAATAATGGTCAAAAAGGATAGCAAAGGATGCAAAAGATGTGAATATATTAAGGGAAAACAGGGTAAAATATGTGAACATCACTCTATTCTCAAAACCACCAGAATATTCAGCCTTAAGGACCTTTGGTTGTGCCTGCTTCCCAATGTTGAGGCCATATACTCAAAATAAGTTTGACCCTTGGTCACTCAAGTGTGTATTCTTGGATACACTGAGAAATATAAAGGCTATAGATGCTTTTATCCTCCAACTGGGCGCGTA
>NC_025697.1:17808322-17819342 GCF_000633955.1 Camelina sativa
GTTGGGTTTTCTTGTGCTCCTTCCACTCGGTCGAGTCACTCTCAGCACACGGTCGAGTGGGCAGTCGAGTGGGACTCCGGACCTTGATTCTCCAGCCTTAACTCCTTTGCTTTCTCCTCATGATTGCTTCACTTCTCCTCAACATTGCTTCCATGCTCCTTAGGCTCCAAAATCACCTGTTTATGCAAGAAAAGATGCAAATGCACTGCAACTACACTCTAATGCAAGAACAATCCTAAAACTATGCAATAATGGTCAAAAAGGATAGCAAAGGATGCAAAAGATGTGAATATATTAAGGGAAAACAGGGTAAAATATGTGAACATCACTCTATTCTCAAAACCACCAGAATATTCAGCCTTAAGGACCTTTGGTTGTGCCTGCTTCCCAATGTTGAGGCCATATACTCAAAATAAGTTTGACCCTTGGTCACTCAAGTGTGTATTCTTGGATACACTGAGAAATATAAAGGCTATAGATGCTTTTATCCTCCAACTGGGCGCGTATACATCAGTCGCCATGTCATCTTTGATGAGGCAAGCTTCCCATTCACAAGTGTATACAGTTATCTTCACAAATCATCGCCCACACCACTATATGGAGCCTGGCTCAGGCAGCTTTCGGATGTCACTGCATCTTGTGCTCCCGTTGCAGACTCTATAGAAGCTACTACAACATCAAAAGAACAAGTTCATGTTCCAACAATGCCATCTCCAGACACAACAATCAACAACACTGCTACTATAGACGACATGTCAACACCAAACGTGACTGATCTTGAACATGATGATGGTGATGTGAGTTCTGAGTGTACGACAAGCTTAGATCTTGTTCCTATAGGCAACAGCTCACACTCACCAGTCTCAAATGTGCAAATTTCAGTTACCAATGATGATATTTGTGCAACTGAAACAATTTGTGAATCCACTGCAGACATCTTAACCCATCCAATGATCACCCGATCAAAAGCTGGTATTGTTAAACCGAATCCTCGCTATGCTCTACTTACACATAAGGTATCTTATCTGAATCCTGCAACAGTTATTGCTGCTCTTAAAGATCCAAACTGGACAACATCTATGACTGAAGAGATGAGTAACTGCAAAGAAGCGAATACATTCTCTTTAGTTCCTCAAACACCTGATATGCATGTTTTAGGTTCAAAATGTGTTTTTCGGGTCAAACTCAATGCAGATGGATCCTTAGACAAGTTTAAAGCCAGACTCGTCGCTCAAGGATTCACATAGGAAGAAGGCATTGATTATCTTGAAACTTATAGCCCAGTAGTTTGAACATTGACAATAAGGGCTGTTCTTCACTTTGCAACAGTTATGAACTGGAAAATTAAGCAAATGGATGTTCAAAATGTTTTCTCCATGGTGATCTCAATGAAATTGTCTACATGAAACAACCTGCTGGTTTTGTTGACAAGAATCATCCAAATCATGTTTGTCTTCTCCACAAATCACTTTATGGCCTCAAACAGGCTCCAAGAGCTTGGTTTGACAAATTCAGCAATTTTTTGCTTGACTTTGGCTTCACTTGCAGTCTGAGAGACCCCTATCTGTTTGTCTGCTTTAAAGGAACATACATTATTATGCTGCTACTCTATGTTGATGATATGGCTATTACAGGAAACTCCTTCGAGCTTCTCTCCACTCTCCTTGATGAGCTAAACAAGCAATTCAAAATGAAATATCTTGGCAGGCTTCACTACCTCCTTGGTATTCAGATTCAGTATCATGAAAATGGCATGTTCCTGTCACAACAAAAGTATGCTGAGGATCTCATAGCTGCTGCTTCTATGTCTACATGTGCTCCTGTTGCAACACCACTTCCTCAACAACTGAACAAAGTATCAAAACAACATGTTTTGTTCGAAAATCCTAAATATTTCAGAAGCTTGGCTGGTCGACTGCAGTACTTGACGCTAACAAGACCACACCTGCAATTTTCTGTCAACTATGTATGTCAGAAGATGCATGAACCTTCAGTCTCTGAATTTAATCTTCTGAAACGGATTCTAAGGTACATAAAAGTCACCACTACAATGGGAGTCTCCTTTTCTCGCCAAACAGATTCTAAGCTTCGAGTGTATAGTGACAGTGACTACTCTGGGTGTCCGTCCACTAGCAGGTCCACTGGTCGCTTTTGCACTTTTCTTGGTCGTAATATGATCTCTTGGTCGTCAAAGAAACAACAAACAATGTCCAAAAGCTCCATTGAAGGTGAATACAGAGCCATGTCTGAAGCGACATCTGAAATCACGTGGATCGTGAATCTTCTTCATGACTTAGGCATCCAGCTACCTGCAACACCGGAGCTCAACTGTGATAATCTCTCCGCTGTTTATCTCACCTCCAATCCAAGTTTTCATGCTAGCACTAAGCACTTCGCCACACACTATCACTATGTTCGTGAGCAGGTCGCTTTTGGAAACTTGATTGTCAATCACATCCATGCACACTTCCAACTAGCTGACATATTCACCAAATATCTTCCACAAAGATCATTTGAGTATTTCCGAGCCAAACTTGTCCTAGGCGTTCCCCCCCACACCAATTTTGCGGGGGAGTGTAGAGAACAGAGCACAAAATGCACAAAACGACACTGTTTTGTCAACAGGCTCACATTGTGTCAAGCCCATTAAGTCCAAAGCCTGCAAACAAGATGCAGAGAAGAAGCCCAAGACTCTGCAGCGGCCACCTGCAACAGACAATAAGGCGTTAGCAAAGGAGTCCGTACAAAGTACGACAGTGACTCTACATAATCAATTCAAGATGTTGGGACCAGTTGATGAAGATGAAGCCACGTAATCTCTCACAGCTGGTTGATCAAAGAACTCTCTAGAATCTAGGTTTAATCTTATGTAACTATATAAGTGAACCACTTGCAATGTAATATCTTCAAGGATTGAATAACAAAAGAAACAATCTTTCACCACTCTTATTTTCTTTCATCTCATAGCTCATTTCATATCCTCAAATTCTCTCATTTCTTGTTAATGTTCTTTTCACTTTTCTCTCATCGGACAATATCAAAAGCGGCGACTGATATCCACCGGACAAAACGGTGTACCGATGGCTAGGGATGGTAAAATGCCTAAGCCTCCCTTGCTGCTCCTTCATGTACCCTCGACACAAGAAGGCCACTGAGAACTCGTCCTCCACCAGCCGGTTAACATCGTGAACGAAAACATCAGTCTCGTCGCTGTCATAACGGTTACGAGCCAACAAACCCGCCGTGTAAATAGCGCTCATCCTCCCCGGAGCTTCCTCGTGGTAACCCGTGGGAGCATCGACCATTATCACATCCCATTGCGTCTCATACACGTCAGCTGGAAACCCCTTCAGCGACAGAGCACATTTCGAATCTCGCGGATCAGACACGGCTTTGCAACCCTCTGTTCTCTCTAGCTCCATAAGCTTGTTCGAATCTTTCACTTTCGTGTTGTATTCGACGTGGTATGATTCCAAGTTTGGGAATTTCTTAGTCACTCTCTCGATCCAAGCTTTGTCTTCCTCGAGGACCACTAGCAATGTAAGAAGTAACTTTATAAAGAAACCAGAGATTTGACTAAAACTTTAAAATTATGTTGTCATGATCAGAAGCTTACAAGTGCGTCCACCATGATTAAGAGATGCCCACATCAAGCTGTCGTGTCCTAAGCCAAAGACAAGGAAGTTACAAGGAGACTTCTTGTCCAAGACTCTCTTTGAGACTGAGATTTCATCAAACGTTTGTTGTGGTGTGATCTCCGTGGTGACGTAATGAACCAACGCATCCGATAGAGAAATGGGCAGTTTGGTGCATTGTTGTTTGGTTGATGGGCATTTAGGTTTCTGGTGATATTCCTCTCGTGTGTTCGAGTTTGAAGAGGAAGAGATGCTTTCTCTTTTTAAGAAGAGAATGAACAAGACCAAGATTGAGCAAGAAATGAATATGAGCTTTGAGCTGATGAAAGATTGGGTTTTATTCCTCATCTCTCTCGGTGATAATCGGTTTCAAAGTATGGAGAGCTAGAGAGAGAGAGAGAGAGATGTGTTGACGATGGTGAAAAATGTGAAAGATTGTGTTATCAAACTGATGCTTGAAAAACAAGAATTGGATGCCAAAACACAAGACAATACAGGTGTTTAGTCTAATTATATATACATCAAAAGTTTTCAAGTTACTTAAAATAAGAAAAGGGCCTCTTTGTGTAAAACTATGCATCCTGATCCTGCAAACTATGCATCCTGATCCTGCATTGTCATATGTAATCAAGTTAAAGTCTAATTTACAAAACTTCTATCTAAAGATCCACGAACATGCCACTAATTTGATTCACTTTGAGATACCACCTACTGATCATTAAATATTCAAAAGTTCGGAGTAATTGATGTACTTTCATGTAAAATAGTTTTCTCAGTATTTGTTAAAACATGTGGAGTCAAAAGCTTATACCTTGTGAATAATGGTGTATACTTGGGGTCAAACTAAGCACTTATGCTGAAGAATAAGTCTTGAAGAGGTAAGCCAGAATCTTTTGGTAATCACCTAATTGGACACCAGTGTTTGGATCAACCAAGAATGGAACCTGTAAATTGTATTAAGCAACAACAGTTACAGCCGTTTCTTATAAGTTATTGGTAAGAGTGTAAGTAGATTCTTGTATAGACAGAGAGAGGTAAAAAAAAATAGACCTTATTTGATCCTGAAGCATTTACAAGTGATTTCATCCGTGTGGACCCTTCTCCAATGTTGTGTAATACGTAGGGGAGCTCCAGCTCACACAGTGCTTCACGCACCAACCGTGAATACTTGGAGGGGAAAAAAAATGAGGAATCAAAACCCTTGGTCACCAACGTTTTCTCCAGCATATGAAAGATGATATGAGCACTAAAACTGAATTATTACACCATAATAATATACTGCATAGACTTACAATTCTTGATGAGAAGGTTTCTACATCATAGATAGGATTTAAGCTCTAAATTATGAAGAAATCCTATATATTATATTTGAATCAAGGACTACATTCTAGAACCCTTAGTATCTAGGAGATTTGTAGTAGAGACCTATTAACTTTCCCAAAGCCAAAAGGATCTCAAACAACTAACTGGTCAAAGACCCTTCATCTGTTTCCCACCTTACTGATTTATACAATTCTGGTGCCTATCGTATTAATAGGAAATATTGGCGAAAATCTAGTAGAGCAATGTGCGGATCTAACGACCAATCATGAGAAGAGTCTTGCATACAAGAAAGGAAAAGGCAAAAGCATAGTACCGGGTTGTTCTCGTAAGAGAAGAGCTCGAGCATTTTAGGTGGCAGATCTGTTGAAGCCTTTTCCCACAATGACATTCCTCTACCTGCCCGGAGAAGTGTTGGCATCCATCCAGTGAACAAGGTGCTGGAAAATTCTAAAGAACTCAGCGATACTATTAAAACTTATAGTTACAGGAAAGAGAAACTAGTCTACATGAATACTCCAATTTCGTCTAAGATAGGAGCTAGAGACTACAGAACAAAACCCAGATAGTTTGACCCCAAGTATTGCAGATTTTGAAGATGCTCACCTTTCCAGAAGTCCTGTGGAAGGGTCTCTTCCATTTCCATATTGTTTAAATAGGTACTTCACGATGTCACCTAAATTAGTAAAGAGATGAGAACCAATGTAAAGATATCTAAAGAACACAAAAATAGGCTACTAATGTTGGAACTTACGACTTACCACTTTCATACATTAAAGTTTCAGTATTCGGGTCGACCAGGAATGGAAACCTGCAAAATTTCATTCACAGAGTTTTAACGACAGACCATTAGAAGGGAAAACAAAAACAAATAAGCAGAACAAGAACGTAAAAATACATCTCTTTTCCGCCAGATCTTCTAACCAGTTCTCTGTGTCTCACAGATCCTTTAGGACAAGGATAAACCTGAACCAACAAAATATAATCAGGATAAACTTTGGGTTATTGCTTAATGAGCCATCTTTGGTTTTAGTTCTTACTTCTACAGAGAGGTCTAGCTCAGTCATGGCTTCCCGCACCCTCCGACAAAAGGGACATGCCTCTATTACCCAAAAAAATATCTCAAAAATGTAAAATTTAAATTTTCCATTAATGCACTTTGTTATATTGACATCAACAAGAACATACCAAATTCAAAAAGCTGCAAACGCAAAGGAGGATTAAAAGAAACAACATCTTGGTTATCTATGCCCCCAGATGATACTCGAGATCCCCATGGAAGTCTTGCAACAGATGCTAATGAAGAAGTTGCAACCTGTATACATGCCAACCATAAGGAAAGAAGACAAAATATGCAGAGCTTTGTCGTGACATAATCAATGCTAAAAATCTCAGCGAAACAAAGTCCTTATTTTTTTGTAACAAACCAGAAAAAACAGGACTCTCTTACCCCTCTGTAAGAAATTTCAGAAACCTACATCCTCCCTCACAAACCCTTCTGCTAAAGTCAAAGGGACCATGAAATGGTTTATAGTTCTAGATCTAAAAAGGATTAATCGTACCAGTAAACTGAAACCTAAACACTGCCACAACACCAAACTTAATCAGGCTCAAATGTCAGATCTAATTCAATGGTTTTCTCCAAGTTACCTAATTGACATACATTTGGCTGCAGAGAGCCTCGTAGAAACAGAAATGTTGCAAAACATGAACATAATTCTATGACTAAAAAAGTCCATAAATTAGAAACATGACTAACCTCCAGAACATGATTCCGCTGTTGAGAAGGATCACCTCCCTAGAAACAAGAGCTGAGAAATATGAGATTGAACCTATCACTCCCAGTAAGCAATTTCGAGACATGACACTAACACTAACACACAACAACCTAGAAAACAAACACACTTGAGATGACAACATAACAGCAGAAAGTGCCAAGACTCACACAAGAGAGAATGACTCACAGAGAAAACTTTAAGCAATGGACAGAGAAAAGACAAGAAGCTCGATGACTTGCTGCTCGTAGTCGATGCTTCATCCGTTTTCGCCTCTGATTTCACATAAAGTCTTCTCCTTTGACAAACCCATTTCCCGTTTCTTGAAATTCTCTTCGAGAATCGTTGAGGTCGATGAGAAAGAAACGTGGATGATGGAAAACAGAGAGTGCTGTTAGCCACCGATGTTAGCATTGGATTACGCAGAAAACCTAATTCGATAGTGAAGAAAGGAGAACGATCGATTCACAGAGACACAAAAGTTGTTTGGCGCTTAGTTTTGATTGGTAACAACAACACTGTCGACGACGACGACGACGATGACTCCTGGGGAAAATGTTAACCTTGGTTCTGAAATTTACATATCTACCCTCAGATATTATAAAAGTGCCTTGAACTTAAAGGGCAAACAAGCAAATACCACTTTCATCTTCTCTCTCACACAGTCGTCACAGAGCACATTGGTTTGTTTCACATCAATAATGTGAGTCATGATGAGAATCTGATTTTTATAGGTCAATTGTTTAAAGCTATGGTGGAACAGTTTTGAATTTTGATGAAGCTTCAGTATATACTTATCTAGATGTTAGTTACATGTAGGTGAGTCATTGTTAGGTCAAATGTATACTATATAGCTTTACTTAGTTGGCTTGTTTGTATTATGACAATGATGCACCATCTCTTTGCATTTTGAAGTTAAAGACTGGACAAAAGCTTCTATCTACATATAAACTTGCACAACTAAACACGATAGCTAAATATGCACACTTGTTTGCATCCACAAACCACAAGTAATGTGTGTGAGACAGAGAAAACAGGACTAGTCATGTACAAAGACCACACTACATATAGTAACAGATCATACTACCATAAGCATAGCTGTGGCATTTCCTTGCTTATATATCTGTAAGAGTATTTTCTATTGCAGCGCTGAATCGAATAGCAGAGCCGATGATTATCATGGTCGATCTTCGTTCTTCCAGTTCAGGTAATGCTATTTTTCTTGTTTTGGTGTTAGCAAAGTTGCATCCATGTCTTCTTCTACTTTGCACCTGTTCTGTTGTTATTTTTCTTTGTTGCTGATTTCTCAAGTCGTGATTTCCTTACAGCTTCTTGGATTTGCCTCTCATGGTCTTTCAGAATGTCCTCAATGTTTCCACCTGGAGGCATCAGTGGACCTGAACAGTGCATTCTGTTCTTCTTGCGTACGTATGTCTGAAACCACAGGAGAAAACATCTTAATCTAAAAATGAAAACTATAACCAATATGTTGAAACTATCCTGTTCCAAGTAATTTGTTACCGTTGTGGGTTCTAAGGATACATCCTCTTTATGTGAAGGAGACAAGTATCTCCCAGCAATGGGGACGTTGCTAGATCGGGTAGCCTTCAGCTCAACAACGTTGTGCCTAGAGCTATCATTTTTACTCCATGTTGCTGCTATGTTTGGATGAATCATTGAATTGGTATGAGAAAAGCCTTTGTCTCTGTCGCCTCTTCCCATCTCTCCCCTCAAGCCGGTTCTACTGTCTTCCTGAGGATTGTACCTCCGGTTGGTGATTGTATCTTTTGCCTGACCTGAAGCAACAAACTCCGGTGTTGTAGCGGTACTCTTGAAGTCTCTAGAACCCCGTCTCACAGATTCAGGTCCACGACCCTTCACAGTTTCAGCCTTTTTCCTGAATTTATATAGAGAGCATGTTTAGGAATTCACATGAATCATTTTGTGGTTATATAGTGCAAGAATACTTATATAAGGATCCTTTCTCACACACCTTCTTGCTTCTTCATCACGGACCTTTTCATCAAGTTCCTTGCTTGGAGGATACTTGGGCAAACTTGATACATCACAAGGGAGTGGTTCCGTTGTGAAGAACTAGAGAAAAAAAACGTAGAAAGAATTGAGATTGCATTGAGGAGGCAAATGAAGAACTGCTAGATAAAGGAAATACAAAGCTACCTTGCTACTTAGTGTCGAAGAAGATGTGCCTCGCATCTCTGGTTCCAAGGATAGAAGCTTGTCAACAAGGGCTAAAGCTGAAGGTTGTAAATTCTTGAAAGTCTCTAGAAGGACACGCTTATAAGGTTGTTGTGGCTTGAAACTTGTGGCAAGTGGTAGCTTTGTCTTTTGCCAGTAATCATTGCACGGTGAACCACACAACTTGAAGATCTTATGCATTTGCTCCACCTAAGAGACATTGTCAAAGATATATTGCTTGAATCAATAAAGTATGCTGAATGGTCATGGATTCAAAGAACTGATTGTATGATGAATGTACAGAGGTATTTTACCTCTGTTCTTCCCGGCATGATAGGTTTCCCTAAAAACAGTTCTGTAAGAATGCAACCAACACTCCACAGATCTATCCCGGGTCCATATTCTGTAGCTCCCAGTAGAAGCTCAGGGGCCCTGTACCACAAGGTTACTACACGGCTCGTTAAGGGTTGATCTTGTTCTGGATGATAGAAGTTCGCCAGACCTAAATCTCCAATCTTGAGAACTCCATCATTGTTTACCAAGAGATTTGAACCTTTAATGTCGCGGTGGAGGATTCCACGGCTGTGGCAGTGTTCAAGCCCACTAAGCAGTTGTTTCATGTAACATTTGATCTGCAAGAAGTAACAAGAAATAAGTTTTGTCTCCATGATTCTTTGGTTACCTTTTTGTTATAATCAAATCCTTGAACGTACTTGGGATTCAGTGAATTTTACACCGGGTCTAAGAGCGAGTCCCGAGAGGTCATGCTCCATGTACTCAAACACAAGGTACAAGCTACCAGAAAGTTTTGAGGTCACAAGACACTCAAGCTTCATAACGTTTGGATGGTCAAGTTTGCGCAAGATGTGGATTTCTCTGGCCATGAATCTCACGCTTTCCGGATCCATATTAACGAACCTGACCTTCTTCATGGCTACCATTTTACCAGTCTCAAGGTCCCGGGCTCTGTACACACTGCTGTAAGTCCCTTGTCCAATCTGCAAAAGACAGTGTTCACATAATGATCAGCCCAAGGAGCCAACACAACAGAAACATATGTCATCAATCAAGAAACAGAGAGAGAAAAGGAACCAACTTTGTCAAGCTTCTCAAAAGACTCTGCACCTCGTGGAACCCAACCCTTGATGGCTTCACCTGCAACAGAGGTTAACCAAGAAGGCCATCCAGCTGCAATGAGCTCTGCCTCAGGGCTCTGTGGAACAACTGTGGAGATACTAAACGGTTGAAACATATTGAAACCTCCTCCTCCTCCTCCTCCTCTCCCAATATCTGCAGTTGAACATCTCCTGTGACACCTCGTAGGTCTCTCAACAATTACAGTTTTACCATCACTGTCGTCTACAGGAACAATCAATCCGCTGGCTCTACCGGATGGTTTATGCGCCAACCCTTCATTTTTGCGTCTACCAGAGCTTTCGTCCCCCGATTTAAGTGAAAACTCATCTTTATTGGAAGTTACAGGTGCGGTCAACTGAACTGAGGACGTTTTGTTCCAATTCTCTTTGGGTTTCTCATATTGGTCATTAACATCTTCTTCTGCAGTTCCTTTAGAGCAAATGCATCCCATAATACTTCAGGCTGATTCTTCACCTATCCGCATCAAGAACAAATATATCCTGAATGATCCCCAAGCCTCAAAAACCCAGGAACCTCAGGTTTTATCAAAATGAAGATGATCGATGATCAAAATGTTTAGTAACCTAAATTATGCAATTGTACGTCTCTTCAACCCACCAGAGATCTTTTGTTCTTATATGATCCCAAATGAATGAGAAGGATCTTATACAAAACCTTAAAAGTATGTAAATTCAGAAAAGAAAATCACAGAAAAGAAGACTTGTGAATCAAGAAACAAGAGAGATTGATGATGTTTTGGTTTATTTTTTTTTTCCGTTATCTCCACTGCAAGATGAACAAAACGTTGTTAATTTGGTTTCTTGCAGCAAACTGTTCGTCGATAACGGAAAATACGGAGAGAGAATGAGAGAGAGAGAGAAATAACGAACAGAGTGTTTGTTAATTCTGATTTGGAAATTTTTAGGAATGAAGAGAGAGATGGATTTGGTTTTTGTG
>NC_025697.1:17821951-17828284 GCF_000633955.1 Camelina sativa
CCCATAATACTTCAGGCTGATTCTTCACCTATCCGCATCAAGAACAAATATATCCTGAATGATCCCCAAGCCTCAAAAACCCAGGAACCTCAGGTTTTATCAAAATGAAGATGATCGATGATCAAAATGTTTAGTAACCTAAATTATGCAATTGTACGTCTCTTCAACCCACCAGAGATCTTTTGTTCTTATATGATCCCAAATGAATGAGAAGGATCTTATACAAAACCTTAAAAGTATGTAAATTCAGAAAAGAAAATCACAGAAAAGAAGACTTGTGAATCAAGAAACAAGAGAGATTGATGATGTTTTGGTTTATTTTTTTTTTCCGTTATCTCCACTGCAAGATGAACAAAACGTTGTTAATTTGGTTTCTTGCAGCAAACTGTTCGTCGATAACGGAAAATACGGAGAGAGAATGAGAGAGAGAGAGAAATAACGAACAGAGTGTTTGTTAATTCTGATTTGGAAATTTTTAGGAATGAAGAGAGAGATGGATTTGGTTTTTGTGTCACCGGAAAATATGGAGAAGCCCTAGATTCTCTAGACAAAGACAACAACTCACAATATATATATATATCTCTTTTTCTATTTTTGGATCTGTGTATTTTCGTTAGGAAACAGACTAACGAAATTTGCATGAAGTGATGAAGATTTGATCCCAACGGTTAAAAAAAGAAGAAGACATGAAGTAGTTTGTGTTGTTGTTGTTGTTTACGACAATGACCCACGTAGGATGTTCTCTGTCGTAGATCGTGGGTCCCACTTGTACTATCTTTCCATATCTATCTAGAGAAGAAGAACATTATCCCAAAGACTCTTCTAGTTAAAGTTCAAGTCTCCCACAGAGTATTTTTAGCTAGCATATGAAAAGCTCTGCATTGACCACGACGTCGTAGACTAGAATATTAGAAATTAAATAGATGCATGTTGCATAATGATAAGAGATTGCATAAAGATATCGATATCAACTAAATTTTATGTTCCTTTTAACATTAAGGTAGTTGTTCTTTTTAAAACTTCAACTCGGTAAACAAGTATGTAGAAGCCCATCAATCCACAAGATCGCTTAGTTGAAGACAAATTAGAATTGGCCGGGAACCATAGCAAACCTCTAGTTAATCACTTTGGTTTTGGATATTGGTTTCTTGGTCTTGTAATTAACCAACCACCCACTAAAATGAAAGTGACGTTCAAATGGAGCTGTGCATGTGGTATACGTACCAAAAACCATTATCAGAATCTTTATTCCAAATGGAGATGTGCACGTTCCACGAACTTACTGAACCAGGATACAAAACATCCAAACCGGATTAAATCGGAACTGGAGCTTCACAGTTTTATCTTTATGTAAAAGTCTAGACGATATATAAAACTCAAAGACGTCAAAGGGAGAAGCACGTGGCTTTGTACCTCTATCTGCATGCAGCCATGTTGTTCACCATCCATCACTATACGTCAAAATCCGCCCCACAAATTTAATTTCTCTCTTTTCTCATAAACAAAAAGGAAATTGCTTCCTCTTTATCTTTCTACTTCGTTTCAATAGCCTGATCCTAAATACCTCTTTGTTTTAGGAAGTTAAAAGAAAAGAAAAAAAAAAACAAAAAGGAAAAAGAAATTAAAAAAATGGTGGATCTATTGAACTCGGTGATGAACCTTGTGGCGCCTCCGGCGACGATGGTGGTGATGGCCTTCGCATGGCCATTACTGTCTTTCATTAGCTTCTCTGAACGGGTTTACAACTCTTATTTCGCCACTGAAAACATGGAAGATAAAGTCGTAGTCATCACCGGAGCTTCATCCGCTATTGGAGAGGTACTTTTGCGTTTTGCATTTATGATTATTTCTACTTAAATATAAAATTTTAATATAAATGGTATTTTTTATAAGAAAATTTTGTAGTGGATGCTTCTTCCAATTATCAAATGTTTCAAATCACAAATATACAGAACTATTATGAATTAATGTAATTTCCGTTGCAATGATAAGAAACATAATATTTTGAGTTTCATTAGTTTTGCATGGATTCTTATGATCTTGTTTATTGAGATGGAGCGCAGCAAAAAAAACGTATGAATATGCAAATATTAATTATAGATGCTTCTTCTAATTATCAAACACACATAATAAAACAAGATCTGGTTTTATTAGTTTATGTAATTTTCATTGCAATGAGAAAAAAAAAAGTATAATGACTTTCTTGAGTTTGCATGGATGCTGATGATCTTGTTAATGAGATGGGTTAATCCGTTAATGCAGCAAATAGCTTACGAATATGCCAAAAGAGGAGCAAATTTGGTGTTGGTGGCTAGGAGAGAGCAGAGACTAAGAGTTGTGAGCAATAAGGCCAAGCAAATTGGAGCCAACCACGTCATTATCATCGCTGCTGATGTTATCAAAGAAGATGATTGCCGCCGTTTTATCACCCAAGCCGTCAACTATTACGGCCGCGGTACACTACTTGCCATTTCCTTATAAATTGCTAGGAATAGGTTAACTTGTAGGTCAAGCTAAACATTTGGTTTTAACGAAAATGTTATATGCCTCTGATGATGAATTCGACACACTAGTGGATCACCTAGTGAATACAGCAAGTCTTGGACACACTTTTTACTTTGAGGAAGTGAGTGACACGACTGTGTTTCCGCATTTGATGGTATGTGTACCTTCTTTTGGTTTGTATTGTGCATGGATCTCATTTCAATAGTATAGATATCAAAGATTGAGATTCTTGAGCAGGACATAAACTTCTGGGGGAATGTTTATCCGACATATGTAGCTTTGCCATACCTTCAACAGACGAATGGCCGGATAGTCGTGAATGCATCGGTTGAGAACTGGTTGCCTCTACCACGGATGAGTCTTTATTCAGTTAGTACCCATACTATATAAACGTATACTTTCACTTCTATCTCGCAAGAGATGACATATTGTTAATTTATCACTGTATAGGCAGCAAAAGCAGCACTAGTCAACTTCTACGAGACGCTAAGATTCGAGCTAAATGAAGACGTTGGAATAACTATTGCAACTCACGGATGGATCGGGAGTGAGATGACTAGAGGAAAGTTCATGCTAGAAGAAGGTGCTGAGATGCAATGGAAGGAAGAAAGAGAAGTAAAAGTTTTTAAACCAAACATTTCACTGTATGAACTTAAAAGACCCAAAGACTTACTTACACGATCTGCAGGTACCTGCAAACGGTGGACCGCTAGAGGAATTTGCAAAGATGATTGTGGCAGGAGCTTGTAGGGGAGACCCATACGTAAAGTTCCCAAACTGGCACGACGTGTTTCTCCTCTATAGAGTCTTCACGCCAAATGTGCTGAGATGGACATTCAAGTTGTTACTATCTACTGAGGGTTCACGTAGAAGCTCCCTTGTTGGGGTAGGGGCGGGTTTGCCTGTAGATGAATCCTCTTCACAAATGAAACTTATGCTTGAAGGAGGCCCACCTCGGTTTCCCGCAAGCCCACCTCACTATGCCGCAAGCCCACCACGGTATCCTGCAAGCCCACCTCGGTATCCTGCGAGTCCTCCTCGGTTTGCGCAGTTTAACATCCAAGAGTTGTAATAAAAACTGGATTGAGAAACAAGAGTTGCGGTCGGTTTGGTGTAGAGTGAACTTGAGCTTTTAGAACTTTCTCCGACTAAGTAAACGAAGAAAAAGCAATGTAAAATGGACATAAGAGTCAAAAATAATGCCAGATATGATAGTACTTCTTACTTATGTCAATTAAAACATTACAGGACACAAGGTTAATGTATATGATATCTGTCGAATGTGATTTAGACGTAACCTCACAAGTATTATACAGACCAAAAAAAAAAAAGCAGAACCAAGACTGTTCCGCACCTCTAGGTTCTGAGAACTTGGAAAGAAGATGACAAGATCCTGAAGAGACCATCTGGATTATCCGTGTGAACCTAAAAGCGCACAACCGGGTACCAGTTTACGGGTTCGGTAGTAATAGAATAACAAAAGAGGAAACAAAGATGAAGCAATGTAAAAGCAGAGGTATAGTTAGCTTAATTTACCCAGTGACCAGCATCTTCCAGGACATGCATTTCTACTCCGGCTCCTTCTTCAGTGGCAAGCTCTTCAGCAGCGTGGATTCGTTGAAGGTCTTTGAGGGCCCAACGGTGCAAGCTTCTTTCAGCTTTCAGAAAATTCACATGTACTCCTCTTGGAAGATTTTCAACAAAGTTCCTTTTATTTTGTAGAAGCAGCATTGCCAAGAAGTTAGGTAAGATCTCATACAAGTTTGCTCCACTAAACACAGGGAGTTGACAGAAATAGATTACCATAGATTTGTGTCTTCGTAGGACTGATAAAGTTGGGAGATCCCATCCAGGTCAAATGTCCACGAGAAGCTGGAGCACGATGGTCCAGTAGGTCTAAGATTGGTAACAACCCACTGCACAAGACACATCAAGCGGAATCAAACAATGGTCTGAAAGTTAACAACTGATAGAATCTGTTTAAGAAAATTATTATATACCTGTGCAACATCATTGGAAAACCCTTCTTTGAGAAGAGCATTTAAAATCTCACGCTTTGACGATACCTTAAACCAAACACAGATGATGTTAATAAGCAATATTTTCATCTGCCTTCTAAGACTTTGTAACTGGTTCAAAAGGTAAAGGAAAGACAATAATTTTTTCCTTGAATCATTTTGTACCCACATGTTCTGTTTACTTGATAGAATTTTATAGTTCTCTCAGCCGGAACATGAATCTAAACTATTCTTCATAATAAAGTTCTTTCAAATCACAAAACTGAACTTGAAAATTGACACAATAAATTCCTTGTGAACAACAATCTGCGCAAAGGTTCTGACAGAATTTAAGGGAACGACATTACAATCTTCAATGAAAAAGAACAGAATATTGTAAATGTTTCCATGATGAAAGAGGACAAATGATCGTAGCCCTCAATACTTACCACTTTTGGCAACGTACGTAGAAATGATATAAGTTCTCGTGGATGATCTTCTCCATCTCCTCCTGCACGAACTTTTCCAGGAGTAGCATCCAGTACCCAAGCCTAAAATGGATACAAATTAGGGGGATTAACATAAATCCTACCGATGGTCATGGGATATAGACATCATAAAAAGAACACTTACTCGGACTGGTCGTGGAAGAGGCTTAGCAGCTTGCTCCACCATGCTTAAAACAACTAACATGATCATAGAAAAGACTCATCAGCAGTGTTATCACGTCAGAGTAAATAATCTGGATGAAGCAATTTCATAAATAAGTTAAGTTACCTTTCCCACCAAAGCTATGACCAACAAGGACCCGAGGTGTTAACCTCAGCTGACCAACCTTAAGAATGACAGAATAAAGAAAGACGAATGACAGAGAAGTTCTCTTGAATACTCGAATAAAAAGTGGCCGGAGAAAGAAACTTACTAGTTTTAGAACATCAGAAGCAGTTGTAGCAACAGAATGTGGACCTCTCTTCTTGAGAGATGCTGAATCCCCATGGCAACGAAGATCTACCAAGAGAAACTGTGAAGATTGAACCAAGAGAAGCATATTATTTATTCGCAAGCCAATAAGTTTGTATGTGCACAGTACAGTTCAGTGCATTTGGTGGTGAAAACAGATACCTGCCAAGTTGGGAACTCATGAGCCAATCTTCGGGCGAAAGTGCCTAGACTAGCAGGAATTAAGGTTTGGTTAGCTAGAAATTTTATGCACACCATACAACTAAACAGCAAAGTTTGAAGAAACAAGAAACAAAACTAAAAAAGCTGAGAAGGCATTAAGTACAGCCAAACTTGAAACCATTTCACAATGAATCCCACAATACTGACCCCAGTTTTTCCCGCTCCCTAGTATTCCGTGTAGGAGAACAGCGGTGGGTGTATCTGGAACAGACTTGTCCTCCTTCCATCTCCATTTCACCTGCGTGTATATCATCGAACTCTCAAACTCATGTTAGCTTCTACTAGCTAACATGCTCTAAACACTAAGATTAGACACTCCAATAAACAAAATATATAACAGATAAGCTCTCAGATAACTTACAAGTGCTCCTTGAACAAGATCATACGCCTACAAAACAATGACACAAGATTAAATCAATGATCAAGTATCAAACTTTTTTTGTAACAGAACAAGATAAAACTAATCACAAATTCATATACCAGGATCCGAGGAGGCTCAGCAACATCTTTGCTAGTTGATTGTCTCTCATCAACTAATGCCATACGTATAGATGTTCCTCTCGCTTTCCGAGTTCCATTTACTAATCCGAAACGATGCATACAGAATCTGTCACTCTTAAATAGCCAAAAAAAAAAAAAAAAAAAAAAA
>NC_025697.1:17828500-17831192 GCF_000633955.1 Camelina sativa
AAGGAACCTGAGAATTTGTTCCGATTCTGATGAAACTAGGAGAATGGATTGATGTTTTGGCTTGAAATATGAATCTACATCCGCCGTTAGAGCTCGCCGTGGAGCAAGAGACCGACGACATTACGAACAGATTCAAAAATTTGGGAAAAACGCCGGAATTCGCAATTTGATCGGAAACAGAGAAAGGAAGGAGATTGATGAAGAAGTTAAAAAGAGGCGGAGAAATCGAATGCAATGCGATTTGTGATTCGTCTCCTCTTCCTTGGTCTCTCCGTCAGACTCCCTTGGTTTTTTCCTCCGCCGTATGTTTTTTTTTGTTTTTGGAGAATCCTCTCAGGTTGGAAACAGAGACGAAATGACAGATATACCCCTTTTGTCGGCTTTGACACGGACGTAGAGTGGTCGGTCCGTCCAGCCTCCCACCTAACTAAACAACCTCATAAACGTTGTAAATATACCATAAATCTAAACAAATCGAGTAAACAAATTGGTTTGATTTGGTTTTAATTATTTTCAAAATCTATAGTTGATATTATGTTGACTTGACTGCTCTAGACAAAATTAGTAAATTAGGGTGAGAAATGCAAACCCCCAAGACGCTAACCCTAAATGATGCTACTCCCATCAAACCGCTCTTTAAGCACAACAAAACCTTAGCAGTGTTGTCTCGTTTATCTAGAAAAGTAGATTATTTTGGATTTGACCAACGTGATATAGACTGTTTGATAAGTTTTTCCGAATTTTTACACACAACATAAAATAAATACCAATAACATAAAATATTAATATAAAACAAAATGCTATAGCAGCTATACTTTAAAAATAGTACTTTAAAGATCTTTAACAAAAAAAAAGTACTTACACGAAAATAATATAACATAAACAATTAAAGTTACAACTTACATATATATTACAAAAATACTAATAATTTGTAAAATTATTCTCAAAAAGTAACCAGAAAATGTTCATATTGATTTGGTGTAATTAAAAATTGTTCTTGTTTTTTTTGTATGATTCTTACTTGTTCAAATCGAATAACGGTATTTATTGTCGACAATGATGTCCAAATTTGTTAACAAAAATTTATTTTCATCCTTCATTCCATTCAATACTTTTTTGTTTGATTTTGCATATATAATTGAGTTATCTCATAACTATTTTTCCAGTTGATGCATTTTCTATAAACAAAAAAAAAATTATTTTGATGAAATTAAAAATTTAATATGTGTATTATTTTGCCTTCAACAATATATGTTTTGAGTTTTGCTTTTTGATCCGATGAGACGATGTGATAAATTTGATTCACATCATCACTACTTTATTGAAAATGGAAACATTCCTAGAGATTATAATGTTGTAGAGTACATATGTTGCACAAGTTTACTAGTATTTTTCATAATTTAGTGTCTTAACTAGTGTGTTTATTATTTTTTGTAGGTAATTTTATATTCTAATAATGATTTATTAATTAATATTGATTATAATATTATGTTTTATTATTATTTATATGTTTTATAGTTCCTATGTAAAACATTTTATGATCTTAATTAATTATAAACAATATGAGAACTTAAATGTAAAATATAGATTTTAAAGTTGAATTTGAAGTTTTCCCATTGAAAATTTCCCGATTAAAAGATTGATATAGAACTTACTAGAAAATTTAAAGGTGCCATATCTTTTGGAAATATGATATAATCTCCAAATTTCCCGATTGGAAGATTGATATAGAACTTACAAGAAAATTTAAATAAGTTATCCAAACGAAGTGAATATATAGATAAAAAGGTAAGCATCCAATTTTAGAGTTGAATAAGGATTATTGTATTTTGTCTTCCACAATAAGAAAATTTTGATTTTTGATCATTGTTACTTGAAAAAAATATTTTTGAATCAATGATTTTTTAAAAGTCGATCAACTCTATAAATAATTTTATTTTAATTTTGAAAATTTGAGAATGTTTAGATATATAATGTCAAAAAGTTTTTGGATATAAAAACACCCGTGTACAATGACTACTTCATACCTGAGAACTGAGGTTTTAGAATTGACAAAAAAATTATTGCCACAACCAATAGTGTTGGCATAGTTTCAATAAAAGTTGATTATCTCTTTGGAAAATGAAAACAACTTTCAAACCATGATAATAAAGTGATCCAAAGTATTGGGATCATAAAAGTAGTTATCCAAACATGTCGAAGGAAAGCAATAAATAGTTCATGTAAGATACCTATTTTTAGTGGTTTCATTTTATGTCTTAGAATTATGCTATAAAAATTTGATTTAGAAAAAAAAAAAAAAACATCTTCAAACTTGTTTTAAAAAAAATAGAAATTATTATACTCTACTTTATATATAAAGTTTTTATTTTATTTTGTCTAAAATATAAAGTTGATTTTTTTTTTTGCAACTCATTCATTATTATTTTTAATAATTATAAATAATATAAAGTTGCACTTCCAAAAAAACAAAGTCCTTACCAAAATAATGAAAAGAAAAAAGAATTAAATAGTCAACCGACTAAAAAATATCAAACCACTACAAAAACGCCACGTGTAGTCCAATAAAACACATATGGCCTGTGTCTCTCTCACGCCACCTCTTTATTCTCCTTCTCTACCTCCTCGAACCTTCCTTTCTAACAATTCCACTTTTTCTCGAACAAACCAAATAAACAAAAAAGTCTTTTGA
>NC_025697.1:17831392-17895594 GCF_000633955.1 Camelina sativa
TTTTTAAAAAAAAAAAAAAAAAAAAAAAGCTCAGAAGAAAGAAACCGTCAAAAGCCACCGTTGAGATTTTTTTTTCTTCATTTGTCTCTCTCTCTCTCTGAAAATGGCGTCGTTCAATGAAGCACCTCCCGGAAACCCCAAAGCCGGTGAAAAGATCTTCAGAACCAAGTGCGCTCAGTGTCATACCGTCGAGAAAGGCGCCGGTCACAAACAAGGTCCGTCCTCTTAGATCTATAATTTCTATGTATCATCATCATCGTTTGATTTTGTTCTCATCGTTACGAATCTGGATCTACCTCATCGATTAGGGAGTTTATTCAAATAACTTTGTGTTCTTGTATTGATCTGGACGTATTTGGATTCGTATGTGTATTGATTTGGGATTTGTTTTTCGTATGAATACAGGTCCTAATTTGAATGGATTGTTCGGAAGGCAATCTGGAACAACACCAGGGTATTCATACTCTGCTGCTAACAAAAGCATGGCTGTGAATTGGGAGGAGAAGACTCTTTACGATTACTTGTTGAATCCCAAGAAGGTAATTTTAGCTCTTCTTTAATCTTTTATGTATTTCAGATAAGATTAAGGCTATATTATTGGTTCTTGATTGTTCATAAGCTTATAGTGAAAGTTAATCCAGAAACCCCAGTGTGTTTCTTCTTTTTGGTTTGTGCAAAATTTACATATTTGTGCATAATAGGAGTCTGAGGTTCTTGATTGTTCATAAGCTGATTTTTTTTTTTTGTCTCTTTTAGTTTTAGGGATTGTTTTGTTGCAAGATCAGTCAAGAGTCTTGTACCATCTAGAGTATTGTTTAAGTTAATCCACAAATTCAATTTGTTTGCTGTCTTTATATTTGTGAAATTTTTCTTCCATCTTTCGAAATTGTGCACCATAAAGCTTTTTGGTGTATGAAAACATCTGTATATATGCCCCCATTTGTTTTCTATTCGATGAGATATTAGCAACATTGGTTTTTTAGTTATATCTATATATAGTCTGAATCATAAGATTGTCCACCAATTGTTGTTTGAGTTTATTCCCGAGTCCTCTCTTCTCTACGTGGGTTGTATATTTCTCATTAAGCTGATATGAAGAGATTGAATCTCATTTTTGATTGGGGTTTTCTTTGCTTGTTATTTAACAGTACATTCCGGGAACAAAAATGGTGTTCCCTGGACTGAAAAAGCCGCAAGATCGTGCCGATCTCATTGCTTATTTGAAGGAAGGTACCGCATAAGGAAGGCTCGCCTGGTATGAAGCATCAGCTTATTCCTACAGTGCATTTTTTTTCTCACAGATAAATAAATCAGACCAAAAAATTTGTGGTCTTGAACTGGGCTTTTTGTATGGTCTCTTTTTCTTTGTTGATGAGGATAGTTTTTCCTCTTCTAAAGTCGAATATTCTTCGTTATTGATGTGATGAAGTGATGAACCAATTCCTACCACGAAAATTTATGAGAATATATATATATATTTTTTTTCATTCAAAATTGCTAACTTTTGTTAGGAAGTAGAAATTTTTAAGCCAAAAAATTTCTGTTAAAAGACTATGTTGAGTTATATTACTGTTACGAGCAATGTCAACCGGAGTATCTTTAACATCATCAGATCATCTGATGAAATAAAAATGTTCTCGCCACCAAACTGTCAAGCCTACGGGTTGGTGTCATCTAAGGCTGCAGTTTAGAACTCAAATAAGAAACCAAATGCTGAATCTGATCATTTCATAGCACCACACCTTTGTCAATTTCTGAAACAAAATCAGTGATAGCAAGAATTACTTAATGAGATCATAAGTAATGCGGTCCTCCAAGAGAAAAATGGACTTTTAGAAGTTTTAAGAACATGATATCAGTTTGTGATCTAATGGATTTGAAGCACAAGGGAGATAGATTTTCATGGGTAGGGGAAAGAAGAAATTACACTATCAAAAGTTGTCTAGATAGAGTAATGGTTAAGTTTTCTATTGCAGAAGCTGAATTTAGTGAATTCAATGGCTCAGACCATGCATAAACCAATTTTCACAAATATTACTCCGCCTCAAAATAGCCCACACAAACCGTTTTGATTCGACAAAAGACTAACTCAGATTGATAACTTTGATGACGTAGTTGCAGCAAGATGGAATTCCGGTAAAGAAGGAATTTATTATTCCATCTGCGACCAAAAAACAAACTGTCCTAAGGCAATGTCAAAAAGTAAACATGGTCCTAATCAAAATGCTTCTAAAAGAATAGATTATTTTCAGTCAGCTTTGAACATTGCAATGGAGAGTCTACACACGAATGAAAGACGAAAGATTCCTTAGATCCAACAAGAATTAAACAAAGCTTACCGTAATGAGGAATACTATTGGCAGAATAAGAGCAGAAACCAATGGCTCCACAGTGGAGACCGTAACACTGCCTTTTTCCATGTAAGTACAAAAACAAGATACTCTAGAAATCATATATCCTCTATTAAAGATGATGAGAATAATACACATCAAGGAGATCAAGAAATTGGAAGACATGCTCAAGACTACTTCACAAAAGCCTTCAAATCAAATAGAACTTCGGTGTCTCCCATAGATTTTGGTGATTTTACTCCCATAGTTACTTCTGAATTTAATGACGATCTCACCAAAGACTTCAGTGCTGATGAAATATATGATGCAATATGTTCGATTGGTGATGAAAAAGCTCCAGGACCGGACAGACTGACATCTCGTTTCTACAAGCATTACTTGGACATTCTTGGAACAAATAATATACAAGAGATGAAAGATTTTTTTGAAACCTCTTACATGAAATCAGGTATAAACCATACTTATATTGCATGATACAAAAATAGATTCACCAATCACCCTATATGATTTTAGACCAATAGCATTATGTAATGTTCTTTATCTTAATATGCATGGTAAACTACGTAAAAAATATCTAGGACGCTAAGTAATGATACTCAGACTGCATTATACTAAGACTTTAGTATCAGATACTCAGGCTGTATTATACTAGGACATTTAGTAACTGATAATTTTATGATAGCACAAGAGGTGATGCATTCACTAAAGGCCAGAAAATGAGTTTCAAAAAATTATATGGCAATAAAAACTGATGTTGCAAAGGCTTATGATAGGGTGGAATGAAATTTTTAGAGGTAACAATGCATCTATTTGGTTTTACTGAAAAATGGATAGATTGGAGAATGGGTTGAGTACGTTCTGTAAGCTACTATGTTCTTAGAAATGGTACACTACACAGAATGGTCATCCCAGAAAGAGGAATACAACAAGGTCATTTGTTATCACCGTACTTATTTATCCTTTGTGCGGATATAATAAGCCATTTGATCAAAACAAGAGTTCAATCAAGATATTACCAAGAGCCATTTGGTAATGGCTAGCAATGCATAACCCTGAAGAAGAAAACAAAAATTTGAAAGCTTAAGATATTACTGCTAAGAGGATTTTCACCCATGGTATCAATTCCCTATGCAGTTGTAGTATAGAGGGTTATTAATCCAAATGGTTGTTATGCTAGCAGATAAGATATGATCAGAACAATGCAAGTCAAGCCAAGTAAAATAGAGGTTTTATCTAACAACCTAAGGTGAGCAAAAAAGGAAATAAACAAGAATCACTCAACCTAAGTACACGATGCAAGCAATCGAGTAGGTGGTCGGATAACAGGAAAAATAAGAACACAATGATGAACTACTTGAGGATGTACACGAAGCCTTGATCGAGTACCGGTTCGGGTAAAGGGTTGAGTTGATGTAAAAACTGTAAGCAATCAAACTACGAAAGCTCCTAAGGATGGGGTAATCGGTTCCTAAGTATTCCTAATCAACTTAGAACATTTTACAAGCCTCAAGCAATCTATCCCCTAGACAGTGAATATCTAACCCTTGCTAATCCACTCTCATGGTAGAAACAATCAACCTCACTTTCTTACCCAACTCTCGTTGGAGAAACATGACTAAGCAGGCATTAAAACCCGATTCACCAATGTCAATTAACTCCTTACTCATCTAATCTCTTAGGATAAGTGAGTAAATCTCTAACATAAGTTGATTCAGGCCTTTCAACAAACATCTCTCGATGGCAAAACACCCTAGATCTACTCTCAACCTCTCGGTCTGAAACTAGCATTAAGAACACTTATCTAGAAGGGATTTTTTTTAATAAGAACAATCAATCTAAAACATCCTAATCGATTAAGAACACTCACTAACCTAAACCATCCCTAGGAACTTTGGTTCACTACTCAGATATCATGGTAAACGACATAAAAACACAAACAAATGAGAATTGCATCGAATAATGAAATATTGAAAAAGAGAAAAAAGTGTAAAGATACAGAGTTGCTATCAAAGGGTATCCAAAAAGAAGTAAAATCAAATCCTAACAAAGCTTGGGAAGTGTAAAAATCGCTCTCTCTCCCTCAGAAGCTCTTGCTCTCTGGTTCGTGAGTGTGTGCGGCGTGTCTGGGCGAGAAAATAAGAAGGGGGTTTATATATGGAAACCTCTTTGACCTACCCGCCCAGCTCTGCCCAAAGGTCTACACGAAGCTAGTGGTCAGGTGCCTCCTTGGGTGTGGCTTTGAGGTTTTCCTCTTGCGCTCAGGTCCTCTTGATGGGGTTAAGGTCCGGACTGTTCTTCTTGCAAGATCACTACTTCGGGTGTATGCACAGGTTTCACCTCATTCTTGCTCTTTTTAGGCTCCAAAGCACATGTTTTCATCCAAAATGCACAAATACAACAATGTAACACCCTAAATAGCCTAAATGCAAATTCCTAAGGTTAAGGACCTAAAAATGCTAAGGTAAGGCTATACAATGCAAAACATGGATAAAAACATGCCTAAAAAAAGTGTAAATTAGATAGTTATCAATTACCAAAAATTAAGCATTTCCTTTGGCGCATACTTTCAAAATCCTTACCCTCTATTACTTGATTAAACTCAAGGGGTATGAATTTGGAACCCATTTGTCCAAGATGTTTCAAAGCAGCTGAATCCATAGGTCACATTCTCCTCTATTGTCCACAGGCCAAACAAATATGGGAATATTCTAATATCTCAATTAATCTGTTACGCTCTGCATCTTTTAATAGTGAACAATTCATTACCACCTTCTTGGAAATGCAATATACCGATCATATGTGTGGTCTACTGGTAGTTAAGTACAGCATACTACTTGTCAGACTGCACGTTTCTTCTAGCGACGATGGTATATAAGCCTTATTGTATATATTTCCCTACAATTCAGATAATTAAAGAAGGGATGATATTTAGATGAGTAGTCTTTTTGGCTTAACTGGAATAGAATTTGATAATTTGGTTGATATATATATAGGTCCAAGTAGCGACTCTGGTTTGGAAATGTGGACTGAGGCAAGACTTCCCAGAATAAAGCAGTCTTTGGATTTTCATACACTGGCTGGACCTGAACTCTCCAAAAAGAGACAAATGCCGGTTATCATGCCTATGCTGCCGGAGTAGCCAAACATGAGTATGTATCTGAAGAAGGTTCTATAAAATGTAGAATTAGGGATTCACACAATGAATTTGTTTAAGGGAGAAAAAAATTCACTTAAAAATATCTCCTAGCAAATCGATTCAAAGCTTTTTAGAAAAGAAATTGAGATCTCTTGTGGAACTAGGTAGGTTTTCTCTCAAGAACAATTGAAGAACTAGGATTTTTTTTGTATTAATTTTTTGGATCCTTTACATAGGAGACAAACCTCCCTATTTATATGAAATATCTAGATTACAAGATAAGTAAAACTTACTTAAATTACGACTAAATCTTCCTTTATGGCTTGTCTTGTATATTTTCCTTTTGCGTGTTTAAAGGTGGGAGATCGGCTTAGTGATGTATGTGGCCTTTTGCCCACAAGCCCATTTAACATGTTTTGTCCAAGATTCCCTGGTTTAATCAGATTCCGAGATTATTCGGTTTTTTCTTTGGTTTAGGTCGGCATGTCGTGGGTGTCAATTCCTGCACCAACAATTAGTCCCCCCAGTTCGGTAGATTCGAATATTCATTCGAGTTTCCAAACTATAAGAAAGATTATTTGATCTAAACTTTATGAAAACCGGATTCCTAGAACGTGTACCGTTGAAGTCCCAAATCTAAGTTGAGACATGTCAATGATCAGCATCTAGGTCGGAAGCCAAAACATCACATAGGTCATGATGACTTTTAGGTTGGCCGCCTGCTTCATTCTATAAATACCCGAGTTCACTCCTCATTTCTGAGCAGCTAGTTTGCAACTCCAGACTGGCAGCTCAGAGGTCGGAAGACAAAGCTAAATCTTCTCAAACCATTAGGTCGAGAGGCAAAGCTAAATCTTCATGGGCCATTAGATTTATGATATCCGAACTAAATGATGATTCATATCGAGATGACGATAGAAACGTTATAGCTCCTTCCGACCTCCCAATCGAAGGCCCTGTCTCTGATCCCTCTGTGCCTCTGCATGAATTCTCTAAGGATGAACTGGTGAACGATGAAGATATAGAATCAAGGTTTGTGCCTCAAGGTGTCATTGTCGAAGATATTCCACCAGTCCTCAATTATTAAGATCAGATCGGAGGTTCCCCGACTCTAAGCATTATTGAGACGGTCAACAAGATGCATAACTCTTGCGGTTTGGCCAAGGCACTCGAGACCTGTCCTAAAGATTGGGAGAGAGTTGGTATGCAGCTGTCGTGGTCCATGCCATATCGCCTCAAAATGGATGTTAGGGAGGTCGCCAGTGGACGTGAACAGATTTGAATATTTGATTAACTTATACTTATGCTTAAAGGGAGATTTGTGCCGATAATTGCTTTGGGATTATTTTTTTGGATCTGTACCGGGTTTTTTTGTATTAATTTTTTGGATCCACACAGGGGACAAATCTCCCTATATATATAAAATATCTAGATTAAAAAATAACTAAAACTTCCTTGCATCTAGGACTAAATCTTCCTTTATGGTCTTGTCGTATATATTTTCCTTTTGTGTGTTTGAAGGTGGGAGATCGGCTTGGGAGGTCGCCTTGGGAGGTCGGCTTGGGAGGTCAGGTGGCCTTTTGCCCACAAGCCCATTTAACATGCCTTACCCGAGATTTCCCGGTTTAATTAGATTATGAAATTATTCGGTTTTATCTTTGGTTTAGATCGGTATGTTGTGGATGTCAATTCCTGCAGCAACATAAACTATGATGACATAATGAAGTTCGTAAAGGATGAGACATCAAAAATCCTCTAGTCTTATGACCCCAACGTTGTTGGGTATTTGTTCCGCCAACAAGATTTGGATGGGGTATAACGAAGATACTCAAAGCGTGGTGGCGAAAGTGAGATAGGCTAAGCAGAACGGTCTGATTGGTTACTTGCCTTGAACGTTGGAGCTGACGATAACATTGTTCTATCTACCACATGTTCGTCTCTCTTTTTCTTCTTTTTTTCTTTCATATATATTTTTTTCGTTTCGTCTTTCATATATACTTGCCTTGAACGTTGGAGTCAGACTTGACGATAGGGAGGTGCGAAGGGTGCTTTTGCACCAGGTCACATTATTTTTGAAAACAAATTATAAGATTTTAAGGTCTTTAATGTTTGAGATTTTGATAAAAAAAAATCCTAAAATATACAGATAAGACCTCTAAATTATGTAAAAAAAAATTTTGGCACAAGGTCTAAAAAAAACTTAGGTTGGTCCTGTATATAGTTTGTGCCCTATCGGATTAATTAACAGTATATATGTATTTTAAAAATTTACCGCATCAAATGCATGTGCTACTTAGACTACTCCAACAGCAGCAAACCTGTAAGGTTTTAAAAAAATATGTATATGTATATATATATTATTATAATTATATATATCTATTTTTATTTTTTTATTAATAGTAAACATTAAAAATTAAAAGCTGTCTATTTTTTCTGAAAAACGTTACTTTTGTAATTTAAAGAATGATTTTCTTCTTTTTCTTTTCTCTCTCATCTTTATACTAATTTTTTATTAACAACTCTCTTTATTAGCATCTCCATTAGGAAATGCCCTTAGGACAGCCCCATCGGAAATTGCTCATGCTGATGCTTGTTAGTTGTTTGAGAATCATTGGTATACATAAAAAATGAATAAAAATAAAAAATGTGTAATAAAAATATCTATTTTTAATTTTCTCAGAAACGATTCACCGTTCCTCCATTAAAGATGTTCTTAATAGACAACCATTGGAAGAGTTCCCACAACGGAAATAGTGAACGAAGAAATAAACAAATAAAAAATGAGTGAAGAATAAAACATGTTTGCTTATGTTATTATTGTAAAATAAAAAACAAAACAAAGCTTGTTTGTCTATCTTGTGTCTGTAATAAAAAATAAAAATGCTTGCTTATTAATGTATTGTTGTAAACCAATTAAAAAAAAGCTTTAGAAAAATGCATTACAAAAAAAAAACAAAGACGTGCTTTTTTTCCAGGAGTGGGCAAAACAACCGAAATCCGAAAAACCGAACCGAACCAAACCGAAATAAATGGTTTGGTTTGGTTATGGTTAAATCTAAAAGTCCGTTTGGTTTTCATTTAAATTAACCATTTGGTTTAGGTTTGGTCTGGTTAAAAACCGTAAAACCGAATGATTTTTTTGTTTTTTATAAGAATTTAGGATAATTGGATATAATTACTAATTAGTTTCTCAACCTTATAAATTTATATTGTATAATAATATCAATAATTCTTTTTCTTCATTGGGCTTTAATTATTGATCTCCTATTAATCTATCGAATTACAAAACCTTAACCTAAGTCTCTATTCCCTAACCTATATATTTTTATGATTATTTTTAGTTATGTATCAACTATTTATTTTTTAAAAGCATGAAAAAACAGTTAAAAACCGGAACCAAACCGAAACCGAACCAAACTGTGATACATATGGTTTTAGATAAAACCAAAAAAACCATAAACCGAAAAAACCGAACCATAACAAAACCGAATTACATATGGTTTCTTTATAGTTCTATTTTCATAAAACCAAAAAAACCGTAAACCGAAAAAACCGAACCGAAACCAAACCGAACGCCCACCCTAGTTTTTTCATATCATTGATGTACGTTTCCATATAAGATTCATCTCACGAAATAAAACAGAAGACAATATATGATTCTATTTTGTATCATAACTTGAACTTGTCCTCGAAGATGTCTAAAGTATAAACCACTAATTAAGCCACTTTGAATTACAATTACCAAACTCAACGTTTTATAAATATTTTACCAAAAAAATATTTGATTAAGTTTGTTCTGCTAACAATTATAAAAGTTATCCCTGTTATTATCTTATTTGATCTTACATACCAATCATATCCCTATATTATATATACTGTAATAACAATGATATTGTAATGCATCTGAACCAATTCAATGTTAGACAAATATGCTAGTTACTAGTCTTAGTTATATAGACTACTACAACTTTGTCTTTATTTTCTCCCTTTTATTAGCAACTAGAAATGGATCCGTGCGTTGCAAGGAGTTTTGTTTATTTTTTAAGCAGTATATTTAATATAATTGTATAATATAAATATATGTATATATGTTTATTAGAGGTCATCCATTCTTATATTTTTAGTGATGTGTGCATTGTTTATGCATGCTTGTTTTTAATTACATATTTGTTACTATTATTTTTAGTTAAAATAATATATTATCAGTTAATTATTATGATAATTATTGAAATATATATTCTTTAAATAATTATTAACCAAACATTCATGAAATCCAAAATTTGTATCACTTATTTTATTTGGTATAATAAAAATAAAACATATCCTATGGATGAGTTAAAACCAAATTAAAATAACTGTATAAAAACCTAACCTTTTGCATAGAAAATAAATTTAAAAATCTTCCTCAATTATTGATTTCTTATGTTGATAATCAATTGGTTTTTGACATTTGCTACGGATTTCACGTCGTTCCGCAGTTTTCATCGTTTGAATTTGTCTAAACACATAAAGACAAACCATTAATATGTTAAGTGGAATAATATTTTGTATTTAGCAAAAATAACACATCATAATATATATGATATTTACCTTTATTTGGTCTACAATCTCTGAGAATGTAAAAGTTTGATATGATGCAAAATAAAACATTTTAACTTGACTCTCGAACAAATAAGTATTTCCAACAATTGAATGCAAACATGTGGAAACATCTTCTATTTTTTCGCTCAAATTACTCTTTATCTATATGAATAACATAATAACAGTTAATTGAATTTCAAGTCTAAATATATTAATTTATACAATAAATCAATTTTCTATAATTTGTATCTCTTACGATTTCTGTAGTTTTTCCGGTGATTTTTTCTTCATCTTTATTAAATATAACAAAAGATAATATCTGGTAATAAATTATATTTCTACTTACTGTAATAAGGCCGAAATAGACTCCATCTTGTAGGTCTTTAAGGAGTTCTTCCAATGTTATTTTAAATACACAACATTCAATATCAGGTCTGTCATTTGCATTCTCATTTCCCGCCTTTTTTATTTGTTCGTTCACTTCTTGCCATTTTGGATTTGCTGTTCTAATAATGAAAAGGTCCGGATTTCCATATCGTCTACATATTGCCATTTTGTCTCGATAATTCTCTACCATGTATCGCGGTCTGCCTGTGAACGTTGATGGTAAATGTTTTTGATTCTGCATCCCCTTGTTCAACTGGATCACATACATTATTGTAAAGATCTGCTCTAAGTTTTTTTTTCTGGTTATACACATAAAATTTCATACGTTCTTGCTCAATAACAGTTTATGCATCAACCACGTATTGATGGAAAAGACGGTCTGAACGAATTATTGTTCCTGAATCTTGCCTCCAAGTTTCTCCAATCCGCTCCATGCATCCTCAGAAGCAAAACCCAGCCATAACAGCCACGAAAAACCATAGAGAACTCAAAGGAAACAATAAAATCAAATCACTGAAAAACTAGAGATCTTAGCTTAGATAAGTCATGTTCATGCACTCACCTCTTTGCAGGAAGATTCTGACCAACAACAACGAATCCAACCCTCCTAGCAAGCTTCTAACACCTTCCTAGCCTTGGATCTCTCAAGAACAACCAAGAAATCTAACCAATCCTCTCAAAAGCTCAAGAACACTTCTTTTCTCTCTTTTCTCTCAAAACAATGCAGCGGCGACAAGATAAAACTTCCCAAAACCCTTTTGTCGACAAAACACTTAAATAGCTCGGTTCAATGGTTTTTCCCAAACCAAACCGACCAAAATCGACAATTAAATCATACTGGTCAAACCAGAAAAAAGTTGGTGTCGACCGACACCCCCCAAAATACACATTTTGGTTCGCGGATGTTACAATATGACAAAGATATGACAGACTACATATATTTATATTTATATTTTTTTTTAGGATTAGGCCAAGAATTCAATATAACGTAGGATTGTTTTGTAGAAATATAATTATTATAGAAGGATTTTCTTTAGGAATGTATCTTTATCATAAGATTATTTTTATAATTTATTTTGTGAGTAATATTTTTTTTTTTCGTGTTTTTTTTTAATATTCCTTTTCTTTTAAAATTAGACATTTGTGTAAAATTGACATTTTTCACGATCTTATGAGTTAGTAACTTTTGAAATTGACACGTATCACGATCTGGTAAGTTAGTAACTTTTGAAACCATACTTTATATAATAAGATAACCTTTTTGTAAGCTATTAATTTTATGGAAAAATATCACTTAAAATATATACAATATTTCTTTTTAGATGTATTTCTTACAAGAATAAAAGGTAACTATATTTTTCGGATAAATTTGAAATGAAAACAAAGAAATGATTTTCATTATCAACGGACGAATATTGCAATGGAGATAAAATAATTAGATAATCTAACTTATAAAGGAATATAATTGCAAAATCAAAACCACGAAACAACAAAAATTGTAGTTCAAAGTTTTAAAAAATTGTCTATTTAAGAGCTATAAATGTATTTTCACGTTAAGTTTTTTCAAAAAAAAAAAAGAATGATAGTGTTATACTTCAGCTTTGGTGAAAATTTGCTTAAAATCGATGAATAATATATATATAAATATATATTATTTTCCATCATACATAAAATAATATACTTATTAATAAAATGACAAGTATATATATATATATATATATATATATATATATATATCATAAAATTTCTAACATCCAATTTAGTCACGATATTATTGTCATGCATGTGAATTAAAACATTATTGGACAAATAGACTTCTTAACATTTACACCCACACAAAAAAAAAAAATTATGCCAACCAATATATACATTGTTATACAAATATACTTGTTAGATATATGGACTAACCAACCTTAGAGTTTTTTTTAAGTAGTGCTCGGCTGACCAAAAATATATATATATATATATGGACTATAAACGAGTCTTTTAATTATCATTCAATGGACTATAACCTAGTCTATTTTTATTATTGAAAGACTTTACTTTTCTTTTTAGTGTATTAATTTAATGTTGGACAAACTAACTAACAAAATATCCCACTCTATTAGATGTATAACTTGGTAAAATGTATATACGTTGTTGATTTTATAAGTAATTCGCAGAGTTCCAATCGAGTTTGATTTCAGGTCCGGACTCGAGTCGTGTCAATTATTTGGTTAAGAATTCGGTTTGATTGAATTTTGATTTAAACGCCACATACTTCTAGATCGAAAATAAATTATTTTTGGTATTGCAAGTTGTGAAATTTTATCCCCCATTGCTCAATATAACAGGTCATATTTTTGGCCTTTTGGGGGTCAAAATCTAATAGAGGACTAAACTATATGTGGCTGGAGATAGTTTCTTGAACAGTTTTTTTTTTTAACTTAGAATTATGAAACTCTAAAATATTGAGACTGGTGTTATACCTTTTGCTCTTCCTCAGATTAAGAAGAATCTGATGTGTTAGAACTGCTAGGTTCTAGCTAATTTGGTACCGTTTTTCACTTTCCTCCTTCTGGACAGCAGCAATCAAGTCTTTCTTCTTCTTCTTTGGAACTTGGATGTCCAAATCTTGTTTCTTATCTCTGTTACCTAACAAAGAAATTAAAAACAGAACATGGTGTTGGAGAAGGCATAAAAACAAACAAAAAAGACAACTCATTGTAACACTCTCGTTCATCACAATACAACACACTCTTTCAATAAACAACTAATCCCCAAATCATCCTCTGCAGAAAGAAAACAAAAACTAATGAGCCAAAATCATGCATCCAAGAATAATTGGGAAAACACATGATCATATGTGTAATTGGGAAGCTTAGTTGACAGATTGATAATAGTAAATGCACATTACATACAAAATCTTCTCTTCTGAGCATCTTTCAATTGAGGAGTTAAACCATGTATGTGTTCAACTATATTAGGTGCGGGATCACCGGACTCCCTAACCATGATCAATATGTGTAACAAATCAAAGTATTCATATTACTTTTAGTCAAAATTTACAGATTCTGGTGGTGTTGACTAAAATTTACATGGTACCTCCGATTGACTAAAATTTACATGTTACCTCCGATCTCCTTCAATTTCAAGTTTCAAACACATAGTTTATCAATACCCATCTCAAATTCACAGCCTAGAAATCTTTCTTAATCCCCAAAATTAAGAAACATAAAAGAATAGAATTATGTTACCTGGAAATGAAAAGTAGGAGGGAGGGGGATTTGTCGAGAGGCCGATCGATATGTATGAGAGCTACGGATACTTGAGTTAATCTTCCCGACGAATCCGCTAAGATCTCCGCCGGTACTACCATCGTCTTCGGCTAAAGAAGAAATCAATACTGAAATTGGGTGATAGGAAGAAGAAGAAGAAATCGATCCGTAGAAAGAAGAAGAAATCGATCGTCCCTCTTGGCAAAAAAGATGAGTTGTATTAATTGTTATAATTTAATTGGTTACAGATTTTTTCTGATGAGTCAGTCTCTACTTCAATACAAAAACTGAGCTGTCATCATCTGGTGAAAAACCAAGAAGTTTTATATAAGAGCTACAGATACTTGAGTTAATCTTCCCGACGAATCCGCTAAGACCTCCGCCGCTACTACCATCGTCTCCGGCTAAAGAAGAAATCAATACTGAAATTGGGTGATAGAAAGAAAAAGAAGAAATTGATCCGTAGAAAGAAGAAGAAATCCACAAGTTTTATTGAAAAACCCAGAAGTTTTATTGTATTGATTCACAAAGTTCCAATCGAGTTTGATTTCAGGTCAGGACTCGAGTTGTGTCAATTATTTGGTTAAGAATTTGGTTTGATTGAATTTTGATTTAAACGCCACATACTTTTAGATCGAAAATAAATTATTTTTGGAATTGTAAGTTGCGAAATTTTATCCCCGATTGCTCAATCTAACAGGTCATAGTTTTGGTCTTTTGGGGGTCAAAATCTAATAGAGGACTAAAGTATGTGGGATAAACAGTTTTGGAGGACATATTTTGCATAAACAGTTTTTTTTTTTACTTATAATTATGAAATTCTAAAATTTTTTGCTATTATTAAGATGGAGTTGGTTTTGAAGGTGACTTTTTGTTTAATAACAACATTATAGTTTAGTTCTAGATATTTGATTAATCATTTATAAAGGATGACATAATGCTGAATATATCTTACACATATTGTTAATGTCTCATCTAGAAGAGTAAAAGAAAAAAAAAGAGATATTTGGTCATTATAACTTTTAAGTTTTTTTTTTTTTTTTTTTTTCTTACTTATAAGAGATATTTGAAATAGAAATATGTTAACTATGATATGAATGACTTAACAAAGACTTTTGTATAGTGTATGTAGTTTTTTTCATAATATGGTTTTTGAGTTAATGGTATAACATGTACTAAGTTACAATATTTAACAAAGACTTTTCTTTAGAAATCAATTAAAATCCACAAATCAATAAACGTAGGGAAAAAAAAATTAGTTGACTTTGTGTTTTCTTTTAAAATTTGTAAATATCTCTTCCCAAAACCTCTATATAAACAAAGGAAGCAGCATTATAGTTTGTATCATCACTACACAATTAAGGTCACAACAAACAAAGAAAGATATATAAAACATTCTAGTAGAAAGAGCCTCCACAAAATGGCTGATTCTCAATCTCAGGCTCCCGAATCCTCATCCTTCGTAAAAGCTTCCTACTGGTATCCCGGTGATTATAAAACCCCACACCCACAATCCCCACCCACGGATATTGAGTCAAGTCTCTTCACTCACCTTTTTTGCGCCTTCGCGGACCTCGACCCTAACACCCACAAAGTCGTTGTCCCCGAAAGTCACGAACAAGAGTTCTCAAACTTCACTGAAGATGTCCAGAAGAAAAACCCTGACGTGCAGACCCTCTTGTCGATCGGCGGAAAACACGCGGACAAAAGCGCGTTTGTGTCCATGGTACATGACCACCGTTCTCGAAAATCGTTCATTGATTCTTCTATCAGGATCGCTCGATCGTACGGGTTCAACGGCCTAGATTTAGCTTGGGAGTACCCAAGCAGTTCTCGGGAGATGATCAGCTTCGGGACACTACTTGAAGAATGGCGATTAGCGGTTGAGGTCGAGAGCAGACACACGGGAGACCCGACTTTGCTGTTGACGGCTGCAGTTTACTACTGCCCAGTTTACACGTCGGGTTCCTACCCGGTTTACTTCGAGGCTCACTACCCGGTTCAATTGATTGAAGAAAACTTGGATTGGGTTAATATTATTGCCTTTGATTTTTACGGTTCTTCCACTACCATTGGTCCACCCGCCGGTCTGTATAATCATCCTTCCAAGCCAGAAGGTATGTCAAGTTTATACTATAAAACATAACTTATGATTTTTTTCGGTTCGTCCGTCCAAAGTTTGATCCAAATATGAGTATTATTTTTGTTTTGTTTAACTTGAATAAAATTTTGTTGAAAGGTCCATGCGGCGACTCCGGTTTGAAACAGTGGATTAAGGCTGGACTTCCGGACAAGAAAGCAGTCTTTGGATTTCCATACTTCGGACAGTCCTGGACTCTCTCAAACGACAAGGATCACGGTGCTGATGTTGCGGCGGCCACCACCGGAGTAGCGGTCTCAGCTGACGGTTCGATCAACTATGATCAGATAATTACTTTCATAAAGTATCACAAAGCAGAACCGGGTCATGACCAGACAGTGGTCGGAGATTACTGTTTTGATGGAACCACTTTGATTATGTACGACGATATTGAGAGCATCGTGACGAAAGTGAGATACACTAAGAAAAACGGTCTGCTTGGTTACTTCGCTTGGAACGTTGGGGCTGACGATGATTCTTATCTATCTCGTGCAGGTTCGTCTTTTCTACTTTTTACATATTATAGTTCACGTCCTTAGAATAAACAACTACAACATTATCAATTCTCTTATATCTGGATTTTGGAAATTTACAGCATCGCACACTTGGGGTTCTAACGCACTCACCGAAACATAAATATCCAAGACGACTTCTCTTTGCTTCTGTTATCGTAAGAACCACGCGTGAAGAATAAAACATGTTTGCTTGATTGCTTCTGTTATTGTGTTTTTTTTTTTGAACAAACAATTGCTTCTGTTATTGTAAGACAAAAATATAATGTCTGTGTGTCCTTGCCTTGTTTCTACAATTAAAAATAAAAACGCTTGCTTATAAAAGATAAGGGAAACTAAAAATTAAGAAGAGAAGGATTATAGGATCTTGCGAGCCAAATTTGCATATGGCCACTAAAAGCTCTCCGATATAACCAAATGTATGCGTTTTCTAACTGAACTTGTTTGATTAATAAGAATAAAAACATGTTTCCAACGATCGAGAAATCACAAACTTCCATTTCTACGAGAGATTGATAACAACAATACTGACCAATAAATATACACAAATATCTAACAGCACATAATTCCAACGGCTACAAACAAATTGACAAAAGACCAAAGAACAACAAATAATAATGATAATTAAATGGGAAATAATTACACTATCAACTAAATGTGTCAATATATAAATAGCAACAACAAGAACATTATCAAATTAACAAACAACCTAAACGAAAAAAAAAAAAAAAACCCAACTTTTATATTACCTTAGCTTCCATGATATAACCAAATCAAGTAATTTAATGAATAATTTGACAGATTTTATACGTGCGCTATCCTATCATTTGGACTAGCCAACCCACAACCACTCAAAGTCTTCTTTGATATCAAAGATCACAATCCAAATTCAATAAGAAGATTTGATGTGTAAGTCATAATACAAAACGTAGATAAAACACAAAAGCATGCCACCCAAGATGAAGAAGGAGAATGCTCAATTTATCTTCAAATTAATTTCAATTAATCATCTCCTCTCGTCTCGTCAATCAATCTGGATAATGATTCTTCTTTGTATATACAAACCTCTTTGGTATTATCTATGATGAGACACAGATCCGGTTTCTATGAAATCAAACGTCGGACTTAGATCAGGAGATATATATATCATGCAAAATTGAAAAGAAAAAAAAAAGCCTCCACGTTCGAGAACAATGATCATCGAACTCAGAAGAAAGATGAATAAAAAAGTAAAAAACAGAAACTGACCTATTAATTTCATTTCAGTGGTTCGACAGGATCATTTCAGGATTTGATCAAATCTAAAAACTCCGGGCATAAAACCGAAAGATTGAAAAAATATCGAAGGTGATCTTTTTACTCTGATTTTCTTGTATTATCCAATCCTATAACACGAGCTAGAGATTGTTTTTGTTATTCATAAGCTGACACAGCGTAACAAGTGAAAAACACACGACGGCTTTGACATTGTCTGGTGGTGGTGACGGCTGATTCAAGTCTTAGGCTGTTGTGAAGGTTTCCACATTCCTGGTATCTGTTAAGTAAACGGAATATATAATCAGACTTTGAAGACTAAAGTTGCAAATAATAAAGAATTGATATAGATACACAACACTGACACAAACCTCAACACCATTAGGCCCAATTCTGTTACGTGATATAAAATTCAGAACTAGGTTTGCAAACTCCTCCGGTACATCTTCCTGCATACACGTAGATCATCATTGCTCAAAAAGAGTCAACGTAAGAATCATTAGGCAATCGCATTTTTACCTGTATAGCATGTCCAGTGTGTTTGACCACGATCATCTGGAACTTTCCTTGCATTTGACCAATTGTGAGGGTCCTAATCCAATTTAACAACACCATTATAACGACAGGCTAAAGATTTCAATCCAACTCAAGTTGAGACCTTAGCCAGAGTTCCAAAGGGACAAAAACAGATTTACCTGTCCAACCTATCAGTTCCAGCTAATAACAAGAGTTTTGGAACAGGAGATGACAAGAACTTCTCTGAGAGACCATCGTACCTGCAAGGCAACTAACATTGAATCTAAAGATAGTTGTTTAGACAGTTTAGTGTTGTGAATCCGAGACAGTTTATGATTCAATGTTAGTTGCCTTGAAAGACAGTTTATGATTCAATGTTAGTTGCCTCGGATTCACAACACTAACTGTTGCCTAATCGTATCTGCAAATCGTATATACGTTTACACTCGGATTCACAACACTAACTGTTGTAACTAATAACTCTTATTATTCGACCGTATCAACAACCTAATAGCCTTAGCTTATGTTTACATATCGATGACAGATTACTAACAAGATCTCACTCAGGGTGACCAAATATGGCCAAGATAATCTGCGTTGTGCTCAGTGATTTACTGAATTAAAACAAGAGGTAGTGAGGGTCATACCAGCCTTTCCAATATTGCTCTGTTTCCTCTAGACGCGTCCGGTATACATAGCTGGACAAAAGGTTCATTAGGAAGCAAACATGTGAATACCTCAAAATGGTTACTATCAGTAACAGAGATACGCACCACTGCTTTGAATCATCATATTTGAGAGTTGTGGGGATGGAGACACGAGCAGAATCAATGTTTCTTAACGACCCTCCTCTAACGCTGTATTCAATCTGCAGAAATTATACATTACGTTAAAGATGGCAAACCCAACAAAACTTTACTAAAAATAATCAATAGTTGTTTGCAGATTTAGCTAAATCTAAAGAAATCAAGGCAATGAGGGAAGCCTTGAAAGGCCAAATTTGTCATCAACAAGGATTCAACAAAAGAAAATATCACAGCCGAAAGACCAGAAGTAAAACACTATATATTAATGCCATAAAACGACACATAATATTGCTAGATGTCTTGTTTGTGTATTCATTCAACCAAGTGTTTAAAAGTTGCTTACTGCTTTTTGGATGCTAGGAAAATGCTGCATTCTGTTTGAGAGAATTTTCTGCATGTGAATCAACGAGGCAATAGCAGTACCCTGCAATGAAAGTGCTTTGATCAGTTCATCTCACAAGAGTGCCGACCAAGTGAAAAACATATGAGACTTTTCTATCAGAAAGCAAACCTCAACAACATCCACAACGACAAGCCCAGCCAAACTACTCAATGTTTTGTTTGCGGCAACTTGCACAGCGACCGAACCTCCCATGCTGTATGTTAATAACATGAAACCAATTTATGAAAACTGTATTACACTACTTCTACAAAAGATTTATGCATGCGTCTATCACTACAATCATGTAGCAAAGGGAGCCCATATTTATTCCTTACTAAAGAATTGAAGTCACAATCATAGGTTCAGTATACGAAACATTGTACCAAGTAGATCATAGACAACTAAAAATCTTAAACTTTATAACATATGTTACATGTGTAAGATATATTCCCAGGCACACTTAATAAATATTGAAGCCGTTTACACTTTATAAAAGAGATCAAAAACAGCATACAAATATGACAAACAAAATGGAAAAGAAAAAAACCTGTGACCAACTAGGACAATAGCTGGAGGAGAGTCTCCATACAATTCCTTAATCACAGCCAAAACATCATTGCTCATTGTCTGCATTTCCCATCTTACTACATAAGTCTCGATTCTCAAATACCAGCTAATGTATAAAAATCAAATGAGCACAATCCAGACTAGTAAAAAACGTTATACCTCGAGCGATAACTCCAATTCATTCTCTGAAACCGATTTACCATGTCCTCTCAAGTCCATGGCAACCACTCTTGCTTTCTCCTTGATTTTACTTGCCACTATAGAAAACGAAAGCCTAGCAAGAAAGAACAGATGGAAACTATTATAGAGTACATGCCTGTCTTAAGTTCCATACATATTCAGCGAGTTCTCTCATCAGTGAAGTTTAAACTGAAGAGCCAAGGATATAAAAAAAAAAACACTCACCCAGAGTAGCCACCACCATGGAGACAAAGTACAACAGGTCCTTCAGTTCCAGCCATATAAACGTGAAACACCTAAAACGACACACACTCCATTAGAGAGCCAAAGAGAGAACAATACTAAAACGTTCTGGAGAAAATTAAGAAGCAATTCGTTAAAGCGTTACATCATCAGATCCAGTGATTGATACATCATCTTCTTTATCGAAATAGCTTGTCCATTCTACAGGCGAATACTTCTCCGACGAACTCCTGAATCCCAAAAAAAAAAAATCAAAAAACAATTTCAATTTTTTCAATACACGATGTAAGATTTGTACAGTTGACGATTGGAGAAACGAAATCAGTGTTGAATTTGACTGACGTGGAAGGAGGACGAAGAGGACGAGCGGCGAAGACAGACGCCGGAGCTTCATCTATTGGTTCTACTACATGATCCTCCTCTGAGGTATCTTCACGAAGCGGATTTAAATTTGAAGAAGAATCCATTTGTTGAATTCAGAACAGATCAAATGCGAATATAGTAGTAAGTAAGTAACCTCACAGATCTTTAACAGTTCTTCTTTGTCTACAACGCTCGCTTTTCTCCATTTTTCTCGTTTTTTTTTTTTTTTTTCAGTCGTTTCAATAGGAAGGTGACACCTCGACGAAGGCAAATTGGACTGGGCTTATATATTTTTGGGCCATTTTAGGCCCTTAGGCCCAAAACTGGTTAATATGACTCACACAAAGCGTCGATATTTATTGGAAAAGTAGAATGAATACACGCGGCTGGGGTTTTGCTCTCTAGTCGGGTTTATTCTCCTAATCGTAGGACTACGAAAATATTGTCGACAAATCCAATGCAACGGCGAACGGGCCAACGGGTTTAGAGCAGTCGTCCGGCTAGCTTTTTAGTGTCACCCACAAAGGCCACAACTAATATGTACTGGATGATATATCTACAACAAAATGAACAAATTAATACATTGATGTTTCTATATACAACTATATGATATAAACTATATACATAGCCGACAAAGTAGAAACTTGAATGATAAAAATTTTAACAACTTTTAAAAGTATGATTATGCCAATATAATTTTTAATAATTATGAGATTGGAAAACTCAAAATTTTATGTGAAATGCTCTTGCATCTTTTTTTTTTTAATATCAAATCTTCTTCTTTTTTTTTCTCTTTTGATTGATGTGAATGATAAGAGCATCGTATATTACAAAGTGACAAAAAAAAAACACGTTTATGTTTTATGACTTTTATAATATAGTTTCTTATTGTAGGAAGATAATTAATATATATCATCAGTACTGGTATATCGTATATGTTTTTGGATTTTACAATTTGCCAAACGTCACCAACCGAGGGCCTACCGTACCCTATCTTTCCATCAAAGAAAAATTCCATATCTTGCTTCAAAGCATGCTTATCTTCGTTATATAAACCCCTTCTCTCTCTCAACTGATAAACTCAGACTCCTTTGGTAAAAAAATTTACTTTTTTATTTTAAATATTATTGTGATCGTGGTCATGCATATATTTTATGTCAATCATCAGTTTCATGCGTTTCCTAGTTTCTTTTTATAGTAACCATATTGTTTGATAGCCACTGATAGAGTTGTATTTTTGCTCTCAATAACTGATATCATCTTCTTCGTTCTTCCAAAACCATTGATAGTTGATCTCAAATTTAAACCCTTCATGATACTTTTCAAGCTTTTGCAAGTTCATGTATTTTTTATTGTTGCTTCCTGTTCCATGTGTTATATAAACTCTTTGCATAACCAGTGAATCCTTTAATCTCCTTATATAGGTAACTAATTAAAGATGAAGAACGGTCACTCGGAAAGCGAATTCCAAACTCAAATGGTAATTTAATATTTTCTCTCATGTTACATATTTGTTCTGAACATGAACAACTTTGGTTTTGATCACTTATCCATAATCAAGTACGTATGGTTGGTTTTCAATCATACTTCAGAATTTGTAAAAGATCTATATAAATTGTCAGTCTTTTTGTTTTTGTTTTTTTTTTCTTCTTACTAAAAGACGAAGAAGAAAAAATAAAATATCAGTCAGTTTGCAACGTCAATCAAATTACGTGTCTAATATTAATAGTTTTGGACCACTCGTTTCCTAAATAGTAATGAAGAATGTGAACTCTTATGTCACTGTCATCTATTTTTATTTTTTTCCTTCGTCAACATCTGTCGGTTACAATTATACTATATATTGCACGTTATATTTGAAGTTTTCGTTCTTGTAGTTTTTTAACCTCTTGTCTTGGTTTATTATGAAGTTTACTACCATTAGAATCAATTCCAATACTAAACATAATAATCGAATAAGATTAAGAGTGCTTTATCACAGAATATTAAAGCAAAAGATGAAAAACATACTGTATATATAATATATTAGTATCAGCTGTCGTCTACCCTGAATAATAGTATTGTCTCTATCTCGAATATAATGGAAGGTAATCTTGGGAATATTTATATATTAAACGAATGATACTAATACTATACATCCACCAAGTGAATTTTCAACAGTAACGTTTTTAAACATATTTATAAACTTTTATTAGTAAAATTAATGAGATATAGATATAAATAAATATTTATTAACTTATATACATTGTAGTAAAATAAGCTGGTAAAAAGTTGATGATACAAAATAGAATGACTGATACTGATAGTACAAAATTTTAGATTACCACTTGGTACCGCAATTAATCATTTTGAGACTGTAAATAGGCGGAAATAGTATACTATAACATTTCTTAAAAATGTATGGGATTATATAACTTTTTTCCTAATTTTATATTTTTTTTAAAAAATTATTGTACCACCATCTTTTAAAATCAAATGTATATTTGTGTCGTCATTTTTTGTTCCGTCATTTCTTATTAATGGTTTTTTTTACCGCCAAATCATTTTTATAATCTTGTCTTAGAGGGTTCAAGAATAATTAGTTTGGTATTTAAAATAGTAAATATTACAATTCTACATCCTAATTAAAGAACATAATACAAGAGTGAATGATTCCTAGATTAGGGAAAGTGACAGCTATCCACGAAGTGGCAACACCTCGTTACCACCACCGCCTAGCTCGTGGCGGCTGGCGTCTAAGCGCCTCATCTTGCTATATATTCCTTCTTTTGCTTCTGTTATCTTCGCCACCAAAAAAAAAAAAAAACTTATCAAAACATCTTTTTGGAATTCTTAATAGTTAGTTATAAAGAACATGAAAAATTTGGTACTAAAAGGCTACAACTTTTTGTTAGCTAGCTTATTGATTTTAGTCATACATGTTAAGCAAATTTTGATTTACAATTTTTTTAGATTGGGAATGAGAGACTTCCTCAAGTAACATGACAAAGGAAGTTGAACAGCAACGTAAAGAACCCTTCTGAGTTCAAGATGACTATAAGAGATCTTCTTGATCTGGTACATCATTTTTTATAGTTATAAGCTAAATCAATGTGACTAAAGTTTATTCAGATGATTGTAGATATTAAAACTTGTTTCTCTCTTTATCTCTTTGTGTGGCTTTTCTGAAGTTTCCAATAGGCTACAGATTGTGGCGTTACACTAAAGAACAAGCTGTTAAAGGAAAAGTGAGTTGTTTTATAATGTATTCACAACAAAAAACATTTGTTCTTTAACACCAAATTCTGAAACTTCGATTTCTTGATTAGGTTTCGATGTACGATATGTTCAAAAAGCGTCATGTAATAGGCAACCATGGCGTCCCATTAGGTGGAATTGGGTATGATATAAGTTTTCTATAAGCAACATGTTGATCTTTCTATTAGAAATGTTTTCAATACACAAAATGTTTTAGTGGAGGAAGCATCGGAAGGAGTTACAATGGTGAGTTTCAGCAGTTTAAGCTCTTCCCTAAAGTTTGTGAAGAAGCTCCAATCCTCACAAACCAGTTCTCTGTAAGTATATATTACATGTTCTGACACTTACTAATATCACAAAGATGCATGCTTTTTGATTACGACGTTTTGGTAATGATTAGGTTTTTGTTTCGAGACCCGGTGGCGTGAGTTACTCAACTGTACTATGCCCAACAAAGCCAGAATCTGTGAAGTAAGGCCATTTAATAGCTTTCCATGGATCATTTAAACACAAACTTTGTTGCTAATTATAATAACTTATGTTTTCTATGTAGCAGTAAAACAGAGGATTTAGGAATAGAATCATGGGACTGGAACATGAAAGGGGATAAGTCTATGTATCATGCTCTGTATCCTAGGTCTTGGACCGTTTACAACGGTATAAAATGAATCTAACCATGGTTCGTTATACATCAAAATGTACATCAGATTCATGATTGCTAAAAGGTTATAGTAAAATGTCTTTTAACTTTGGAGAACAGAGCCTGACCCTGAACTAAGAATAGTTACTCGTCAAGTTTCTCCCTTTATACCTCAAAATTACAAAGAAAGCAGTCTTCCAGTATCGGTTTTCGAGTTTACGGTAAGAATATCTCGAGAAGATGTTCTTTTTATGACTTTATTATCTCAGGAGATCATAAAAATTGTACATTTTTGGCTAATGTTTCACAGGTGAGTAACCTTGGGAATGAAGAAGCAACGGTTACTTTGCTCTTTACTTGGGAGGTACACTAATCTCAAACAAAAATGATATCTATCTGTTTCATGTATTTGAATATTCAAGACCATTTATGTCTGTGTGCTTTACTTAGAACTCAGTTGGAGGAGCTTCTGGGTTAAGTGGAGAACACTACAACTCAACAATAATGTAAGTATCTATATTTCAAAGTCTATTGTCACAGCTTTTGATCTTTGTTTCTCACAAAAGAAACCCATTTTAATGGTGTGATATATCAGGGAAAGAGATGGAGTTCATGCAAGAGCTTTACATCACAAGTAAACTTCTTTTACTTGAGCCTTAAGTTACTGAAAATTCCTCTGTTTTAGGCCTTTGAACCGGGGTTTATTGGCGGTTTCCGGATGATTTTGTGTCGATATATTACAAATGTGATGGAATTAAATTGTTAAAAGACTCACTGATCACTTGCAGGACGGCCGATGGACACCCGCCAGTTACTTACGCCATTGCAGCGCAAGAAACAGAGGATGTTCATGTCTCTGAGTGTCCATGCTTCTTAGTTTCTGGTCATTCTCCTAAAGAAACCACAGCCAAAGAGATGTGGGATGAGATTAAAAAGGTGTTATCTTTTTGTTCTCTTTTCTTGCAATGTTCTTCCAAATCTATTCAAAAAAAGGTCTCTGAATGTTTTTGAACTCTCTTTTAGAACAAATCATTCGACGGGTTAACCAGCGAGCCAGGTTCACCTTCGAGATCTGGAACATCCATTGGAGCAGCCGTAGCTGCTAAAGTGAATGTTCCTCCAGGTAGTGACCGTACCGTCACGTTTTCACTCTCATGGGACTGTCCTGAAGTGCGGTTCAATGAAAAGACTTACCACAGGTACAACCTATTGATTCAAAAATCTCTCATGAATATATATACTTCTAGTTTCTTTTTCACCTAATGTGAATCCTTATACTTTACAGACGATACACAAAATTCTATGGCAACTTAGGCGACGCAGCAGTGAAAATGGCTCGAGACGCTCTTCTGAGTACGTACTGAACTAGCTATTGTCTTTGGTTTCTTCTGACTTGCTAAAAAAGTCTCAAATGATGTTAATTTATTTTTCTTGAAACACAAGATTATGTTGACTGGGAGTCTCAGATTGAATCATGGCAAAGCCCTATTCTTTCAGACACTACACTTCCTGACTGGTAAACTCTATTTTTAATTGCCTTGAAGCTTCTCTTCTGCTCCGCAATCAATAACCGATTAATATTTCAGGTACCGAGTTACTCTATTCAACGAACTATACTATTTTAACTCCGGAGGAACTATCTGGACAGGTAATTTAGTTATAATGTACAAACAAACAACTGTATAATTTTTCTTGAATATTTTGTTTCACTATCCATAGATGGGTTGCCTCCCAAGGAAAATAATGAAAGAAGCAAGATTATAAATACAGAACAGAACAACATTGTTATAGACCTCTTCAAGAAAATCAATGCGGTCTGTGAGCAGACTCATTCTCCTCAATCCTCGAACGCGGAAGAGAACATTGGGCAGTTCATCTACCTCGAAGGAATTGAGTATCTAATGTACAACACTTACGACGTTCACTTCTACTCTTCATTTGCACTTCTTAGTCTCTTCCCTAAGCTCGCACTCAGCATCCAAAGAGACTTTGCAGCAACAGTTTTGTTTCAAGATCCCACCAATAAAAAGATCATGAGCTCTGGCTAGTGGGTTCCAAGAAAACTTCTTGGATCTGTTCCTCACGATATAGGTCTAAACGATCCGTGGCTTGAACTAAATGTATATAACTTCTTCAATACGGATCGTTGGAAAGACTTGAACGCCAAGTTTGTTCTTCAAGTCTACAGAGACGTGGTTGCGACCGACGATCAGGGTTTTGCGAAAGCGGTTTGGCCGTCTGTTTACACAGCAGTTGCTTACTAAGATCAGTTTGATAAGGACGAGGACGGGATGATTGAAAAGGAAGGGTTTCCGGATCAGACATACGATGCTTGGAGTGTTACAGGGGTTAGTGCTTATTGTGGCGGTCTCTGGGTCGCTGCTCTTCTAGCTGCGTCTGAGTTTGCTAGTATTGTTGGGGAAAACGCTGTTGCCATTTACTTCAATGCAAAGTATGAAAAGGCGAAAAGCGTTTACAAGAAGCTATGGAACGGTTCCTACTTCAATTACGACGATAGTGGTAAGGGGTCTAGCTCCTCAATTCTTGCTGATCAGTTGGCTGGAAAATGGTAAGAGTAAGACTCAACCACTGCGTTTACATCTCTCAGTTCTGTTCCCAAATCCCAACGGCATTAAAGTAGCGGTCTTCTGTGTTTTCGTAGGTATGCGAGAGCATGTGGATTGAAGCCGATAACGAAAGAGGAATGGATAAAGAAAGCACTAGAGACGATCTATGAGTTCAATGTGATGAAAGTGAGAGGAGGGACACGTGGAGCAGTGAACGGGATGTCTCCGGATGGACAAGTGGATACGAACTCGTTGGTTTCAAAGGAGGTTTGGGCTGGGTTGATGTCCAAATCAGTCACAATTAGAATGTTTAAGTTCGGTAAAAGGATGGTCGAAGTTTTCTTCTATTAATCGGTGTCGAAGCACAAAAGACGGGTTACAATACAACTTAGCCGAGTTAGCAAGTAATGAACGAGTTCGAATGGACGAGTTCGACGGACGAGTCTTCGAATCCTTCGCTTCTAATCTTTAACGGGTGAAAGCCTTGTACTTGCTATTCGTACCTTTTGTCCTTGTCTTTTTTTCTCCCCCTTAATCGAACGCCGTACGCCTGCTTTTATAGGAATTATGTCGGTTCGTCCATTACAAAGACCAAAATACCCCTTCTTTTCCTGAAGGTTTATTTGGGTCTTTTTATGGGCTGGACCTTGTGTTAGGTTACGGGCTTACCCCTAACAGGCTGGGACTACTTACTCTGTTGCAGCTTGTATGATTCAAGGAGGAGAAAGAGACAAAGGGTTTCAGACAGCAAGTGGAATCTACGAGGCTGTTTGGTCTGATCGTGGTCTGATTGTTTCACTACACAAAACAAAAGTTACAAAATCTTTCTTCTTCTATCGTGGATTTGGGTGTGTCGGTGCAGTTGCTCGTTTCAGACACCAGAAGCGTGGAACATGAATGACGAATTCAGATCTCTGTGTTACATGAGACCTCTTGCTATATAGGCTATACAATGGGCATTGACACGAACTGGATCGTTTGAAGAGAAGCAAAAGTTAGTGGAAGGAAAAGAAGAAGAGGAAAGTGATTTGTTGTTAAGACAGCAAAAAGGGTTCCAAGATGTGGCTCGTTTTGTGAGAATAGCACCGACGAGCAATGTACATAGCAGCCTCCTCCAAGACACGTATGAGGCCGTCCTCAATACACTCCGCTTATAGCCTAGTGACCTCGAACTTATTTCTAAGTCCCGGATGCAACATTTTTGCATCACATGTTTATTTATCTTGTGTATATACTTTTCTTGTTAAACGAGGAACAAAATCTAAAACACTGTTCCTGGTTTTGAGAACTAACTAACTAGTCACGATATTGTCACTGGTTTCGAGAAGTATAAAATCTCCTTTTAAAGCATGACCAACGAAAATAAATATAAGAGCTTAAACTATCAGCAACAGTTCAACAACATTTCAACATCTAAAGGTTAATAGAGGGATTACAATAAAGCATTCAAGGTGAAGGAGTCAGAGACGAATCAGATCCACCTTTTCATAAGAAACTGTCTTAGACTCCAGCTGCGTGAGTGCAGCAGGTCTAGCAACTTTGCAACATTGGTTGATTCTCTTAACGTGGAGCTGCGTACACCTGGCTTGCATCGTACTGATTCACTTGTGTGCTCCCTGGAGCAGTCACATACCCTGCAGGTTGAGTTGCAGGCTGTTGCTCATATCCTGCTTGATTAGTTGCTGCTTGTGAATAAGCTGTTTGGCTTCCCGGTGCTGCACCATATCCGTAGTTAGGATCTTGAGAGCTTGTGTTGTAACCATAGTTTCCACTGTTTTGGGTCTGAGCAGTACCATAAGCGGGCTGTGAGGATGGATATGAACTGTATCCACTGGTTGGAGCTACTTGCCCACCATATCCAGCTGCTCCAGCCTGCTGTGCACCAGGCAGGTCATGAGTGGAAGAAGTTGGCTGAACACTTTGTTGCTGGTAAGCTGGACCAGTTGCAGGTGTTTGTGTACCATTGTTGTAACCGTCAGATGGAGCCGAGCTATAGGAAGGGTATGCTTGCTGTTGCACTGGCCCACCACTTGACGTGTAACCATATTGTTGTTGTGGAGCCATGTTGGTAGTGGTACTGCCATATAACGGTGCTGCTGCTGCTGGAGTTGCACCTTGGTAAGGAACATCACCGGAAGGAGTTGCCGCTGCAGGCCGTGGAGGCCCATATCCTTGCTGGACTGGACCTTGTTGCATACCATAAGGCCTACCACCAGGTTGCTGCATTTGTGAATAGCCTGGCTGAGCACCACCCACTGGTGGGTATGAAGCTCCATAAGGAGGCTGCATCGGAGGATTATTGTCATACTTGGGCTGTTCATACATCTGCCCATAAGTCTGCTGATGACCGGTCTGGGAGTAAGGAGCAGCATGTCCATACTCTTGCCCGTGACTCTGACCGTAACCATAACTTACTTGGGAAGGAGGGGGACCACCCAAGGCAGGAGAAGGTGCATGGCCAGGAGGTGGAACTGGACCAGAGGTTTGAGCTCCTTGTCTACCATAATAATCGTAAGGACCAGAAGGTGGAGGTCTTTGGTCCCAACCAGTATTATATCCACCTCTAGGGGGCATATGCTGTGGAGGATAACCACCGTAACCGGGAGAATTGTAATGTGAACCTTGAGATGAATACGGTCCACGGTTGTGGTAATCATAGGGCATTGAGTGGGGAGCATAAGGACCTCGTGAACCCCATTGAGGTGGACCACCAGGCCCTCGGGGTCGGTAGGGAGGCTGATTATAACCACCAGCATTAGCATAGGGTGATGGCCTTGCATCCTACAAACAGAACAACAATAAAACATCCCATCAGAGACAATAAAGATGGGATAACATTATAAACAGTAGGTGATGCTATCATAAAAACATGATTCTACTAGGACAAAGCAGATGAAATTGCAGATATTACACAAAAGTGATCAAAGAACATAGCAAGACAACAAGAACAAGAAGGATTTTATTATAGCAGTCCGGCCAAATGAAAATCAGAAGCATGCCACAGATGCAGTGACAGCTATAATCCTACAGATAACATGTCAAACTAATAAATATTTCAAGTGAACAGAAATTTTTTTGCCTCAGTTTGGCACCATAGAATAATTGGAACTGCAGTACTTGACACAAATAAAATTAGATCTTGATGTCATATTAAAGCAAATTCCCCATTACACTCTCCCCTAAGCCATTCCATGCAAGTTCAGGCATATCTTATGCAATTTATTTACACTAGGTTGCAAATGGAGTTACAAAAATCTCCCAATCTCAATGGTAAACAATAGGTGTGCATTGGCCCACAATATTCCAGATAAAGCTTTCTTCAAAGACATTAATTATGGACATTTTCCCTAGATTTAAAGTTATCAGTATTGGTCCTGGAGTTGTAAGTCTCAAACCTGCAAGCCTGAATAACAATGTCTGATACCTTCTTCTGCAGACATCAGTCTACTGAACACCAGCGAGGCAATGCTGACCCCAAAGTGAACGGTACTAGCGAAATCTGCATTTTTAAAGCCAACACCAATTCGAGAACGGCACCTTTAATATTAAAAAAATCATGGCAACCGATATCGAGGATAGAACATATGATGTTCTTAACAGGTTTAACTGAGCATTATGGTACACTCGCACATGTTTGTTTTTGCAAGCTAACCTTTTTGGCAGCAGATCAACTATTCCTTAAGGGGTGCGTTCAAAGAAGATGCAGCTATCTAATGAACCTAGGAGATGGTATTGTTAAGAGCACTTAATAGACTACTGCAAACGTTTTCCATACGTGCTAAAAGATGGAGTGTAACATTGATTTCATAGCGTAGCATTATTCCCAGGAAAGCAACATAAATCTGAGAAGAAATCCCCATCTTAAACAGCACAACATGAAAATAAAATACTAAACCAGATGATGGAAACACTTTAAGCAAGCGCACATATCTCTCAGCTCAAACAAAGTGTTTGCATAGTAAAACTAAAGACGGTAGCAGGTACCACCATATCATAATATAACATCCCAACCAGATAAACCATGGACCAAAGACGAAACGAAAACACAGCAGCATTCAGAAAATGAACGATTTTTCAGGCACACGATACAACAAACCAAACTCAAGAATGAATGAAAACACATGCATCGTTCAGAGCAAATAGTATCAGAAACAAACCTGATACATAACTTCTTTTATCATGTCCGTTGCTATGTCAATCTGCCTCTTATCTCCAGAAATACGGACAGTCCTCTCCTTCTCACCATCACCTTCCGCATGTTGAGGTATTAACTACACAGAAATTTTTTTATCAGTTTTCACATAGATTGAGTCATGGTAAAAAAACGCGTCCTAACATCAGATAAAAGTAACCCCACCTGAATACGTGCTCCAGACCTTGTCTGCATGTTTTTGATTGTCTCCCCACCTCGGCCAATAATAAGACCAACCTGTCAGTTGAAGCCGGATTAGGTATGATTACATTGATGCTAAAAAAATTGGGAGTACCTTATCATTCGGAACTTTAATCTCTATCTGTTCTGGAATCCCAATCGCATGAGTGGCAAGATGACGCCTCGCAACTAGGGCAGGTGAACCTCCTGCTTCGGCCTAAGGTAGTAGCAGAAGAAAATATTATCTTAAGAGTTACAAAGATTGTGTAGGTGAAGAAGCCAAAACTGATGGGAGAAAAAAAACAACTGTTAACCTCTGCTATGACTGCACTGATAAGCTTCTCAGCATTTTCAATGCATACAACAGTTCCAATGATCTCAACTGGTCTTAGCGCAGAGTTCGGATCAGCTTCTGAATCCCTCAAAATTTGGATTTTGGCACCCGAGTTAAACTGAAGATGCCGTATAGTCTCCCCGCCTTTACCAATCAGTATACCTACCTGCAAAGCATTGTGATAATACGTCAGTGACAAATTTACAGTAAGACATTGTGATAATACTCAACAGACTAGTCAGAACAGAGACCAAATAAATCATATTACCTTTGAACTTGGGACATCAATCCTACGAGTAGTGGAATGAGTAACATCAACCTCCTTCTGAGAATTATCACCACCCAATTCCTTATTTTCTTCTTCACCAATCTCCTTCTCATTCAATTCCTTACTACTTTCATCAACCTCTTTCTGAGATTCACCACCATTACATTCTTCTACAGTACTTTCAACTGCTGGCTGATCTACACCACAAGTCTTATTTTTTTCAGACTCTTCAGCATTAATGGGATCTTGAACTTCCTCAACAGGAGGTAAAGTATCTTGATTCTCATCCTTGTGTACACTTGGTTCCTCAGTTTCCTCTTCCTTAGGTTCTTGAAGCTCTTCTTCTTCTTTAACCTCCACTGAAGAACCATTTTCTTGTGTTTTCCCATTATCTACAAACACAAAAAAGTGAGACTAACATAGCCAAAACTGTAACCCCCATTTTACACACGAAGCGAAAGAATCAGAAGAAATACCTAAAGCATCTTGAGTTTCATCATCTTGGAGCTTGGCTCGCTTAGCCTGAGAAGAATCAGAAGCTGGTTTGCTCTCATCTAATATATCTCCGTTAGAGCCATTATCGAAGCCGGCATGTTGCTCAGGCTCAACCTCGTCGAGCTTGCGCTTGAGATCGACCGGTGTCGCAGGGATAGTAACAACCTCTTCCTCCGCCATCTCTTGAAACGATGAATCTGGGGAAAGCTGCGTACTTTTTTAGGGTTTGGGGAAAGAAGAGAAAATAGACAACTTTTTTTTTTTTTAATCTCGTCCGGCAATAGCTGTGACTCTCTCTGAGCGGTGACACAAACAACTGAGATTAACTTTGTAGGCTCGACTGTGTGTTTCTAAAGTTTGGGCTTTTTGGGCCTTTTTATGGGCTAGCCCGTTTGTTTAACAAAAAAAAAAAACTATACCAAAAACACAAAGTTCATCGTGTTTTTCTTGCTTTCCGAGGCTTTTGGTAACTCTCTCACATTGTTTTCTGCTTATGTTTTGAACTTTGAAGTATCAACAAGAGTTTATAGACGAAAGTGGGATTTCCTACGCAGTACTCTAGTGGTTTTATCGACTTCGAGTGTTGTCCACATCTTAATAAGATGTGTTTATTTCTTCTCCTTGATAGTTTCAACGCTTAAAACCCTGATGGCATCCATACAAAAAGCCTGCATAGCTTGTGATATGATTAAGATCAAACAAATAAAAACGCTTACCAACTGGGATTTTTAGTGTCTGGACATAATAATACATAGATTGCTACAGTTGTCACTTAGCGTGTCTCCCATGACAGGGACAAGACTCAGCAAAAGCGACTTCGTAAGATGGTAAACTACTTAATGGATAGGTACGACATAACCACATGGTTTTGTATTCTTTTGATACATAACATAATGAGACAGACATTGTACGACTGTTTCTCCATTGTGTATAGGTATTGTAGACATCGGCTTCTCTCATCTAAGGCTCATAACCGGCCATGCGCTAGGAGATGGCAGAGCAGGGCGGATCACAGGGACCCTTCTTACCTCTGTGAACACTTCATTGAGTCGGGCTGCCTGACTCATCACCCGCAACGCCTTCTGCACAGATTACAAACAACCCAAGACGTGATAATGATAGAAGAAAACACCACCAAACAAATAACAAGCAAAAGAGCTGTGAGCTATGGAAAATATCAAATTTCAGTACGTTTTACGGGTGATTCCCTAACACATTTTTTTTGTTCTTGAAACAGACAAATTACAAGAACACATATTAACTACAAATTGTATCCTTAGTTTAAGCCAGGACACGACAATCATTAAACTAAAGAACTAAACCTGAAATTCTACTGCTCAACTCAAACCAATTGTATCAACGCAACCTAAAAACGAATCATTGTAGACTAGCTTACCAACTTCAAGCAAAATGGTGAACACAAGGCTGAAAGTTGAATATAGTGTACCTTGTCGTCAATCGTAACTTTAAGATGGAACCTTTGAGCTTTCTTTTTCATATTATACAATCTGCGTCCCAAGAGAACCAAACCCATCACAGCTGCCGCCATAGAGACAGACCAAACCGGACCAATCTTAAACATAGAGTACTTGAGAAGCACAAACGGCATCTTCCACCACACAATCTCTCTGCTTTTACCCTCATCGCCAGATTTCACAGCTCCAACTTCTACAATACTCCCTCCGTTTCCTTCACCCGCTTCAGTAGAAGCAACAACACTACCCGAAATAATCTCATCTTCACCATTCACAACCCTATAATCTCCAGAAACCAATTCATGTCCCCCTGAATCAGACCAAGACTTGCTCGAATCCTCAATAGGCTCTTCAACACCAGATTGGCTCTCAACGTGCCTTTCATCAGCTGCAGCCTCGCTCTCGAGATCCTTTTCATTTGCAGCTTCATCAAAACCACTCAACCTAACCTCACCACCACCGAAAACATCATAAACCCCTAATTCACTTCTAACATAATCATCACCCAATAGATTAACACTGAACTGACCCAAACCCAAATCAACCCGATTCGGAGGCTCCGACCCGTAATCAACCCGGAAAGAATCGCCCGATTCAGCTACGAGATTATCAGCAGAGAAATGATCAGAGAGAATAATCATACCGACATCGTTAACACTTGAACTCTTCTCTGATATGATCGAATCAGTTGATTCTGTATCAGACCCATGAAGAAGCTCCCAGTCGAGTAACCCATCATCATCCATGGTGATCGAATTCAAAGGTTTTAAGAACAATCAGAAATCCTCCTAATATGAAAAGCCCCAAATTATTTTTGCAGAAAGGAAAACAGAAATAGAGCGGTTGATGTGATAAAATATATATAGAGAAAGAAGGGTTCTTATCCACTCTGAGGAGAGTAACTACGTGGAGATATCTAATTGGATGCGTGTCAATCGCAATGCACAGCTAGATCTTCTTTACGCATTTAAGTATGGTGGATTGAGAGAGGAACAGAGGTATGGTATTTATTCCTTTCGTCTCTCTACCATCCTTTTATAATGGATTAATTTGGATGTCATGGACTCATAGATAAAATGATGTGTATTTAACGGATTGAAAAAAAGGTGTTTAGATCAAATAGAGTGTAAAATGAAAAAAAATTATTTGGATGTTTGCCACACGTTGGAAGATGAGAATTAAACGGATTGAAAAAAGTGTTTAGATTAAATATATAGTAAAATATACAGAACAAGTAACGTTCAAATAAGTGGAATAAATGTTAAATGAAGAAAATATACGTGTCGTTAAAGTTATATATGTCACTGCTTGAATTGTGCAGATGATTAAGTAGAGTAAAGTGTGTAGATTATGTTTGGTGTTTGCCACGGGTTGAACGATATAGATCAAATAGATTATAGACATACTATTAGATTAAATAAAGTATAAATAAAGAGATTTTATTTGGATGTTGGCCACGAGTTAGAAAATGCGAATTAAGCGGATTGAAAAGAAGTACTTAGATCAAATATATAGTAAAATATGCAGAATAAATAACGTTTAGATAAGCAAAATAAATGTTAAAAGAAGAGAATAGTACGTGTCTTTAAAGTTACATATGTCACTGCTTGGATTGTGCGGATCAAGTAGATTAAAGAAAGATACATGTTTAGATTAATTTGAGTATAATGAGTTGATTATGTTCGGTGTTTGCCACTGGTTAAACGATGCGGATCAAACAGATTAAAGATATACAATTAGATTAAATGGAGTGTAAATTGAAGGGATTTCATTTGGATGTTCACTACTAGTTTGAAGATGCGAATTAAATGGATTGTAAAGAAGTGTTCGATCAAATATATAGTAAAATATGCAGAATAAGTAACGTCCAGATAAGTGGAATAAATGTTAAATGAAAAGAATAGTATGCGTCGTTAAAGTAACATATGTCACTACTCAGACTATGCGGATCAAATGGATTAAAGAAAGACATATGTTTAGATTAAGTAGACTACAATAGGTATATTATGTTTGGTGTTTGTCACGGGCTGAACGATGTGTATTAAACTGATTAAATAAATGATTTGATTAAATCCCTATATAAGTAAAAGAGAAATACAAAAGTGCTTTCGGGTCGGGTCAATTTCGTAAAAATAACCCAAAATTAAAAGAGTCAGATTCGAGTGAAAAATACCTGTGACATTATAAATTGGTTATCGCCTTATCGGGTTATTTATTTTATATTTATATCGTAAATACTAAATGAAAACTTAAATAGATTTTCCAAATAGTTGCAATAATATTTTTGATTCATGTAATTTAGGAAACATACAAACATTCATTTGTGTTATGTTAGTTGACAACGCTTCAATTTTGGAAACTATAATTATGGTATTTTGAATTATAGAAGTACAATTTACTACACAATTTGGAACATTTACTACGCAATTTTGAGTTATATAAATATCATTTAGTTACAAAGCTATTTGCTTTCAAACTGTACCTAAATTTTAGTCCCCTAATTGATTGCAAAACCGAAAATCTCATTAATTACTATCCTAAATTAACAAAATTCAAAAATATTTCTTTTCAAGATTTGATAACCAAATTAATTATGGTTAATATTTCAAAAATTAGGAGAATATACCTTAAAATCTACCCTGATCGAGTAACATGTATATGTTTCCCTATAAATATATGTTAGTCATTTAGATTGAATTCATATTACCTTCCACATTTTATTTGCTTCATTTCTCAATTAAGTTTTCCAAATGGCTTTGCTACTATGTTTCGATTTTTGTGTAACTCTTAAGCTTTGTATAAATGTTGCTACTTGGTTTCTAGTTTTGTGTCATAAGCTTTGTATGAACCCTTACTTATTTCATTTGCATGCCAATATATATTCCAGCTCGATGTATTATATTCTACTACAGATATATACATAACTAAAATAAATCTTGTGCAACAATGTATACCTTATTTTACAAGGGCAGTGATTGCTCTGTTAAGAGTTAAGAGTTTTTTTTATCTACATAACCGATTTCTTAAATTCAGATTTCACACAAAGTTTCACATTTTAAGCAGATAAATTAAAAATATATAATTTTTTATGCTGGCCCGATAACACTGATGAGAATCTAGAAAAAAACTTTGTCCGCAAGAACACGGGTTAAAACTTAACTAATATAAAATAAAATCAATTTTCTATTAATAATCATATTGTACCATTAAGATTACCAATCTTTTATATTGATTAAACTTTTTTTTGGTAGAAGACAAGGAGACAAGATCTCCCTGTTATTTCTTCAAACTAAAATAAAAACAAACTACAAACAGACAGTTTTTGTGACTGAAGCCCCGCGAACATCATCCTCAAGAAGCGACTCCACAACAAGTGGAGCATCATCTAACAAATAAAAACCTAAAGGCAAATTAAAAGAATAGTTAGCTAATCCATCCGCAAGGCGATTAGCTTCCTTATAAATATGAGAAATACGGACTATCCAATCCCGCGAGATATAGCCATGACACAAGAGTACCAAGAAAGACAAGGGATGAGTATCACAGATCCCTGACTTCAAAAACCCAACAAACAACTCCGAATCAACTTCCAGATCCAGCTGCTCCACTCTCAATTTTTGATTAAACTAATTCAATTTTTGATGGCTAATTTCGTTTGATATTTTAGACGTATAATAACTACAATTAAGGTAAAGATTAATATTTCAGAACTTGCATTTGAAAGTACATAGCCAAAAACAAATGCAATATGTACAAAAATGCAATATAATCCGAGGGTTTCAGTATAGATAATTTTATACTGAAGCTTCAATTTAAAATTTGAGAAGTTAAAAATGTGATAAGTTATATGAATAAAACAAAATTTGATTATTTTACATACAATGTTTTATTCAGAAACTAAACTATTTCAAATATTAACTAAATCAAATTTCAACTCAAAATTTTAATTCTTATACTATATTATGTATTTTACTACTTAAACTACAAACAATGACCATGTATATGTAATAACTCTAGATTAATACAAAAAATGATCTAAAAATATTAGTTGATATGGTTGATTTAAAGTTCTATTTCTATTATAATCCTATATTGGATTTACATTATGTGTAATATTCTAAAATTTACTTCTTTATAACATATTTTTTCTTATAAAGTTAATCAAATCTAATATATCTATATATATAAGACTATCAAGAATTTTTAAGCGTACACGAGTTGGTTTTCGAAACTCACAATCATATGGTAGAGCGGGTTATGGTTTATACTTCCACGAATGCAATCTTTACGGGTTGGTCCGTCCAATTATATATTGTGAGTGTGTTTTTACAAATGCATATTTTTATCGAATGCAATCTTTTATGGATTGGTCTGTCTAAATATATATTGTGAATGTATATTTTTTACAAATACAATCTCTTCTAGTTGGTTCGTTAAAAATATACACTAGATATGTATTTTTTTACAAATGTAATTATATACAATATTTTTGTATATTCCTACTTTTATTACAAATTATATTATATTTATAAATATTTCCCCGCGCTGTAGCGCGGGTCCGATCCTAGTAGATAGTAAAATGAAGAGATTTCATTTGGTTGTTTGCCACAAGTTGGAAGATGCAAATTAAACGGATTGAAAAATAGTGTTTAAATCAAATATATAGTAAAATATACAGAACAAGTAAGGTTCATATAAACGAAATAACTGTTAAATGATGAAAATAATATGTGTTGTTAAAGTTATATGTGTCACTGCTTGAATCGTGCAGATCAAATGGATTAAAGAAAGACATATGTTTTGATTAAGTAGAGTAAAGTGGGTTGATTATGTTAGGTGTTTGCCACGGGTTGAACGATACAGATCAAATAGATTAAAGACATACGATTAGATCAAATAGAGTGTAAAATGAAGAGATTTTATTTGGATGTTCGCCACGAGTTGGAAGATGCAGATTAAACAGATTGAAAATAAGTGTTTAGTTCCAAAATATAGTAAAATATGTAGAATAAGTAACGTTCAAATAAGCAGAATAAATGTTAAATGAAGAGAATAGTACGTGTCTTTAAAGTTACATATGTCACTGCTTGGATTGTGCGGATGAAATAGATTAGAGAAAGATATATGTTTAGATTAATTAGAGTAAAATGAGTAGATTATGTTCGGTGTTTGCCACGAATTAAACGATGCAGATCAAACAGATTAAAGACACAAGATGAGAGTAAATAGAGTGTAAAGTGAATGGATTTCATTTGGATTTTCACTACGAGTTGGAAGATGCGAATCAAACGGATTGAAAATAAGTGTTTAGATCAAATATATAGTAAAATATGTGGAATAAGTAACGTTAAAATAGGCAGAATAAATATTAAATGAAGAGAACAATACATGTGGTTAAAGTTACATCTGTCACTGCTCAAATTGTGAGGATCAAATGGATTAAAGAAATACATATGTTTAGATTAAGTAGAGTAAAGTGGGTAGATTATGTTTGGTGTTTGCCACATGTTGAACGATGTAGATCAAATAGATTAAGGGATTTTAGCACTCACACCCATTTTGGGGTAAACTTCTTTCACAAAAACCCACTTTCCCAACTCTCTATACTTTTGTGAGTTTGTTGCTTAGGTGTCCATGTTTTTATTTTACAATTTTGTCCTTAAAAGAATTTTGATGGAGAATAATTTTTTTTGAATCAATGTTTTTCTTTCTCTCTCCCTCACCTTTTTTTTTCTTTTTGGACAAAGGCTCTCCTCTTTTTCTTTTTCTCTTCCTTTTCTTTTATTGTACTAGTTATTATCAAAACTATATCTTTATTTTGATACAATAAGTTATGATTTAATATTTTCTATATTTTAAAATCTATATTAATATATTTTAGATGAATTATTGTACATTATGGTACAATGACAACATCAAATCCATATATCTATGGTCATGTGGATACCAATCAATTCAGGTATCCATGACAACATGTCCATATGGAAACATATTATCGAAGTAACACCCATCAATTCAAAATAAAAGTAATATCCATCAATTCAGGTGTCCATGAAAACATGTCCATATGGAAACATATTATCGATTGGGATTATAATGCAATTTGTGGATACAATATTTGTCCACATGGATTACTATTTGTGGATACAATATTTGTCAAACTTTTTCCCAGATTAAACTAAAACTAATTCAATATTAAATAGCTCACAAGACCACAATTAATCCGTAAAATCACAATAAAACCAAGAAAACTCAGGTCGAATTTCATATAATCTAAAGTGATAAGTAAAGAGATCTAAATATTTCACCTTCTCTGGATTTCCACCATTGTTGGAATAGTTTTTGAAAACTTTAGAAAAGGGATGGGAGAGAGAAAGAGAGAGAAACAGAAACAAGCTTTTCTCTTTCAATGGATGAACAAAAGCAAAACAAGGAAGAAGAAGATGTATTGTTTGGTTGAATAATTAGGAGGATCGTGAGTTGAATTTTTTTGTTGGTTGATAAATTGGAGGAATCATGGTTGAGGAAGAAGAAGATGCATTGTTTTCTCTCTCTATAATTAGAATCCACATAGGTAAGTTAATTGGAAGAGAGTTGGTTTGTTTAGTTTGAGGGGTAAGTGGTAATTTTACAAAAGAAAAGTATAGTGATAGTAGAAAGTGGGTGTATGTGTTCATAGTTTAGGGAAAAGTGGGTGTAAGTGCAAAATTCCCATAGATTAAAGACATATGATTATATTATATAAAGTGTAAAATGAAGAGATTTTATCTGAATGTTTGCCACCAATTGTAATATGCGAATCAAACATATTGAAAAGAAGTGTTTAGATCAAATATATAGTAAAATATACAAAATAAGTAATGTTCAAATAAGCAGTATAAATGTTAAATCAAGAGAATAGTAAGTATGGTTAAAATTACATCTATAACTGTTTGGATTGTGTAGATCAAATGGATTAATATATATATATATATATATATATATATATGTTTAGATTAATTAGAGTAAAATGGGTGTATTATGTTCGGTGTTTGCCAAGGGTTAAACGATGCGGATCAAACATATTAAAGACATACAATTATATTAAATAAAGTGTAAAGCGAAGAGAGTTCATTTGGATGTTCGCTACGAGTTGGAAGATGCGAATAAAACAGATTGAAAAGAAGTGTTTAGATCAAATATATAGTACAATATGTGGAATAAACAACGTTCAAATACGCGAAATAAATGTTAAACAAAGATAATAGTACGTGTCGTTAAAGTTACATATGTCACTGCTCGGATTGTGCGGATTAATTAGATTAAAGAAAGACATGTGTTTAGATTTATTAGAGTATAATGAGTTGATTATGTTCGGTGTTTGCCACGGGTTAAATGATATGAATCAAATAAGTTAAAGACATACAATTAGATTAAATAGAGTGTAAATGAAGAGATTTTATTTGGATGTTCTCCACAAATTGGAAGATGCGAATCAAATGGATTGAAAAGAAGTGTTTAGATTAAGTAGAATAAATTAGGTAGATTCTATTCTGATGTTAGCCACAAGTCAGACGATGCGAATTCAATAGTGACCAAAGACATACGATTATATTAAATATAGTGTAAATGAAGATATTTTATTTGGATGTTCTCCACAAATTGGAAGATGCGAATCAAATGGATTGAAAAGAAGTGTTTAAATCAAGTAGAATAAATTAGGTGGATTCTATTCTGATGTTAGCCACAAGTCAGACGATGCGAATTCAATAGTAAGCGTTGATTGTGGAACATTATCACCGTTTATTTTCAAACGGATAAATATGTATTTTAGCTGTTTTAATTATAATTTGGCTTTTAAATTTTGGAAGTTAACTAAAAAAACAAATTTACATTTAATGGAATTTCGTTGATAAAAAAAAAAGAAATATTAATTAGTATAGCCAATTTCTTTTAAACGACAATAGTGAAATTTTGGTGTTTAACCTACGCAAAATTATCAATAGCATAGTCAGAAGATAGGGGTCACTCTTCTTCTCTCTGATTCGAATCAAAGTAGAAACTTTTCGAGCTATTGTATTGAGTTTTAAAATAATCAATGGTTGAGTCATATCTCGAATTTTCTGGTTGTTTGAAAAAATTCATTATAATTAGAATTATATAGTAAATAATTCTTATAATAAATATAATTTAGAAAAGCTCATCCAAGAGATATAGCAGGTCATCTTGATCCGTAGAAAATCCAAAAATTTTAGGATCAAAACACCTAATCCTTGCAGATCTATGAACATTGAACATCTAACAATTTGCTATGAATATAAATTCAAAAAACACTTAGAGCATGTCCAGTGGCATTTTTGATTGAGTTGCTCAAACAATTTCTGGGCCAAAAATAAAACAAAACACATAAAAAAGCCCACTTTCCTCAAAATTATTTCTCAACCAAGAATCGGAAGAACCGTTGAAAAAATTTTACGTGGCAAAATCTGGTTGGGTTTTAATAAAATATAAAACACAAAAAAAAATTCCTCATTTTCTCACTTTTTTATATAAAATAAATTAAAATATGTAACACAAAAAAATCAGCTGTCACCATTGAGACCCTATGGCCTTGAAAACGCTCCGCTAATAATTTTTTTTCAGATATGGTGCTTATCACCATAAATCCGGTTCCCTTTTTAAAAAAAAATTATAAATGATACATTAATAATTATCCAAATTTGTATTAAAAGAAGGTTTATGGTAACTAATATATTGTTTTAAGTAAAAAAGAATATGCTTATGCAATAAATAATTATATTAAAAATAACAAAATAAATAAGAATAATTTACATATGTTGTAAATACCAAAACAGTTAAGAAATTATAAATATATATATTTTAGCTGTGCATAAAAATATGTACATAAAAGTTAAATTTTAGTTTAAATAAATTTGATTATTTTTTTATAATTACAAATTAAACCAATAATTTATAATTAAAAAATTTTAACAAAATTTAAAAAGAAATTATAGTTTCTTCTAGAACAAATTTATGTTTAAAACATTGCATTCCTTCACTATTTTAATGAACACAAATTTACATGATTAAAAGAATTTTTGGTTTTAAAAAAAAAATTAAAATCGCACATGTACAACCAATCAGAAGAAGAAAAGTTAATTTGCGTTTTCTGCAAAAAAAAAAGCGGATTGTTCAGTAGATAATAGCATGGACCTCGTTTCAAAAATACAATGAACTAGATTTTAACCCGCGGTACACCGCGAGACAATTTTTTAACTAAAATTTTTAAATTTTATTTATTTATTATTTATTTATTTTTTTGTGTTTATATTGTATAATTGTATTTTGAATGTTAATTCTAGGATTGCACCCGTATACCACACAAAATAATTTGCTTTTTACAGTCGTAATTAAATCAACTTTATTACTATTTTTAGATTCAACATGTTAATACATATACAATAAAATATTAGTCTAGTAACAGGAAAAAAAATCCTAAATTATCATATAAATTACATGATTATCATGATCACATGTTACTCTATTAAATTATTACAAAGTACATAGAGCATTTAATAGTCACTTTGGAATCAATTAAACAATTATCATTCAACAAAAACTTTGAACAACTTCGCCAAACTCATCTCTTTCTTCTCTCCTCCTCCAACATATTTTCCTCCTTTGTGGCCTCAACGTAGGCCCCTTTAATTTACTCCTAATTGTTTGAAAAGATATACAAATGGATCAAAGCAAAATCCTGGAGTGTACCAAAAACCGAAAAGCTTGGTAAGTGCAAAAGGATAGTATATATACAATAATAAATATAAAGAGGATACCTAGAAAGGTGACCAGCTTACCGTGTGCTAAACTCAGATTGGTTTCTTTCTCAACATGCATTTGTGACATAAGTACATAACTACATGGAGTCCAAAACAAAAAATTAGTGTAGATATGAAATAAATCAAACAAAAAATATTTTGATTATCCACTAACTGAAAGGTTGCATGTTCACGTGAAACCAAATCTTTTTTTTTCTTTCAAATAAATGGATTTTAAACCATCTAAGATAAGAAAAGAAGGGTATTAGAGATGAAATAAAGAAAGCATAAACATTTTGTACCAATAAATAAATAAAGGAATAAATGTGCACCTGTTTATCGCCAAAACCAAATCAAGTGTCTCAACCGGGAAGGTTACTTTAAGTGTATGAATTGATGCATTTTTGTATTGCTATTGAGACGTTATTTATATAGTTCTTTGAAGATGGTAAAATTAGATGTGATATGAGATCGAGAATTTATTGGTAAGCAAGCAAAAAATCTAAAAATATATATGGCAATTTTGAATTAATGCAAAAGGTTTACCATCTTGTGTTTAGCTATGCGGATGTAGGTTTTGGTTGTGGGTGTTGTGTTTCTCTTTTGAAGTTGATATTTATAATTGAATAAATGCTTGCTGAGCAAGGTGTCAAACGATCTTTAGCAATAAACACAAGATTTTTCTGTATGTCTAATGGAGTTGTGAGAATATTGCAGAACTATATTTAGTTTCTAAAGGAGATATGTACAGAAATAATTGTATTTCTTGCTTACAAAGTTATATATTTGCTAAAATGTGATTTCCTTAATTTTGGTTCTCGTGCTTAAGGACGTTATCTACGTCATAAGTATCTTTGAGGTTGTAATATTTTGTTTCTCAAAGTGGGTCGATTTACATTAAACATATCATAAAGATGTATTAAATAAGTTTTGAGCATTTATTCTTGATCTCTTAAATGATGGTGTCATGCTGTTTATGGCAATAAGCATTAATAAATTTGAACCATTCCTATAGTTCCATTAATTGAGTTAATTCAAAATGTTAGTTTAAGAAAATCTGTAGGGATTAATTAAGTAAAAAGATTATTTTAGGAAAATCTGGAGGGGTTAATGTTACAAAAAACCAAATTAAATAAGTTAAACTTCAAGGGCATAACACAAAATGTACTTCAAAAATGTTAATATAGAGAAGGTTACTTCAAGGGCATAACAATAAATGTTTTATTTAATAGATTTTTTTAATACATAAGTGTACTATATATACTTATGTTACTATACTTTATCAAAATGCAGAAAAAAACATCTATTCCCTATTCCCCTTGGCCTCTCTCTCTCTTGAGATTTCACTCAACACCATTTAGGTAATCGCTCTCATATTGTTATTTTCTGAAAACCTACTCTCATAGTTTAACAAAAAGATGCAAATATATCACCATCCTCTCCCCCTTTAATTACGTACGTACCTGCAGGTTTATTTTTCTAAACCCAATTCTATATAGGTTTTGTTTAATATATTTTCAAAATGAATTAATGAAAAATACACTTTTAAATGCTTTGTTAGATTTTAAATTTATACAAACTGATTTAAAGTGCAGTTTCCATGTTAGTAAAAAGGGTTGTAATATATGTTTTAATTTGAAAATTAATAAAAATAAGAATCTTATTGTTCAGTAAATAATACTATTGTCTATGCTACTTAAATATCATAGTGGTTATTAAAACACTCATATATCATAGAGTCTCAATGTATTTTGGCGTAAATATTTCATTGACATAGCCTCAAACACCAACGAGGATAAACTATAATTGTTGGAAGCGATGATTGGTGTTTCGCGAAACAACCAAGATGTGCCAAAACAGTTAGGTATAGGCCATTAATTTGGGAGTCCACATTCAGAAGGTCTATCATCCAACACTCCATCTTATGTGGGTAATAACTTAATAGCGCAAAATTCACCTGATTTTTGGGGACCTGGTTATCAACAATGGGGAACACCACCAAATGCTCCACAGTGGGGCACACCGCAAAATGCTCCACAGAGGGGCACACCGCCAAATGCTCCACATTGGGGCACACCGCCAAACATTCAACCATGGAACAACTACAAAATGTTCAACAAGGTGGATCATCAGGAACAACTTCGGTAAATGTTCAGTACGGATTTTCACTTGGAGAGTACAGTAACAATATGAGGAATACTCAACAAAAAAAACTTCACCCATCATTCAACAAACATCATCATCTAGTCTCGGTTTCACAAAATATTTTGAAAGTGGACAAATGCCACAAACACCTAGACCATGAGGTCTTTTTAATATTTGGGAAACCTCTCAATGACCAAATGAAAGTAATCAAAATGATGTAGGAGATGAAGATTAATTGTTCGTAATTTTGTGTTATCAATTAGTTTTTTTAGTATCATTTATGTTAAAATTTAATGTAATTTGTTCTTCTAAAATAATATACGTTTAATGACATGTCGTTTGTAATGAATTTCAGGCATTTCGTATATGTCAATTGTGATCACAAGGCCTCAAAAAAATCAATTATGAAGAGAGAATTGAACTGTGGAATTTGGAAAATGAACAATTTGAAGAATTAGTAATTCAACCATCTTGAACTTATTATGATCGATATTTTCAAAGGGCACCAGCGCAAACCGATGGAGGTATGAGATGGAGAAATATTTGGTGTCGACTACAACAAGATGATGTTGGTTGTCTTCAACTATTATGAATGTCACTTCCATGTTTCAGGGCATTGTGTAATATGTTTCAAACAAACTAAGGTCTAAACCAACATTGAATATAGGGATTGAAGAGAGTGTGGCTATGTTTCTACGGATATGTGAGCATAAAGAAGTTCAAAGGGATGTTGATTTAAGATTTGGCCAAAATCAAGAGACTGTGCAAAGAAAATTTAGGGAAGTTCTTAAGGCAACAAAGTTATTGGCATGTGATTATATTAGAACTCCAACAAGATTAGAGCTTTATCGCATTCCTGAAAGACTTCAAGTAGACCAAAGATATTGGCCATATTTTAGTGGATTCGTTGGAGCTATGGATGGGACTCATGTGTGCGTCAAAGTAAAGCCTGAGTTGCAACAAATGCATTGGAATCGACACGATAATGCATCATTGAACATCATGGAAATATGTGATTTGAATATGTTATTCACATATATTTGGAATGGAGCACCAGGTTCATGCCATAATACAGCTGTTTTGCAAATGACCCAACAAAGTGATTTTGGATTTCCTTTGCCTCATATTAGAGAAGTATTATCTCGTTGATTCTAGATATCCAAATAAACAAGGATTTCTCGCTCCTTATAGATCATCGCGAAATCGTGTTGTGAGATATCATATGTCTCAATTCTATTTTGGTCCCCCTCTCAGGAATAAACATGAATTATTCAACCAATGTCATGTATCTTTACGATCTGTTATCGAGATAACTTTTGGAGTTTGGAAGAAAAAATGGAGGATTCTTTCTGATTTTCGAAGATATAATGTTCACGTTAAAAAAAAAAGTGGTTATGGCTACAGTGGGATTACATAATTTCATCAGAATTTCAAAATTTTCTAATGCAGATTTCACAGATGTAATGACTGAGACAAATATAAACAACATAATTTTTTTTTTTCAACCTAACGTTAAACTAGAAAATAACTCCAAGATTGGTTGCCCAAACCGGAGGATAAGAGTTTACAAAGAAGTCAAACAACATAATTTTTGAGCATGATATAGGTGATATAGATGCAACAGAAATAGCAGATGGAGAACATATGACGCAAATAAGAGACAATATTGCAAATATGTTATCGGAAAATCAAAGTACTCGATAATCAATCTTTTAATGTGTTGTAAGTTTTATGATTGAAATCTTGAATCGAGATGAAAGATTTTATATGTTAAAAATTTGAACTTTATTTTTGAACTATTTAGATATTTAAGCTTCAAAAATATATAAAAATGTATATTTATTAAAATATATATACAATAAAATTAGTAAAATAATATGAAATCTGCCATTTAAACAGTTTTTCACCAATCAAACATTATTTTGTCCCGCTTATTATGCATAAACCGCAGTTGTTCCACAAATATTTTTTCCTTGCAAATACCGCAGTTGAACCATTCCGCACTGTAAAACCGCTTGTCCCGCACGGTCAATTACGCTGTCACCATTTGGATCCTGTTTGTACTGCATATTTTGCATTAACCGCACTTGTCCCACAAATACTTTTGTCCCGCACGTACCTCAGTTCAACCGTACCGCACTATCAAATCATTTGTCCCACACAACCAAATTTGTTGTTACCATTCACACCCTATATATAGTGTAACACAGCCACAAACATTATTAAAAAAAACACATCTCAGTTTCATCTCTATTATACGGTAAATCATTTATTTAATTATTAGGTGGACAACAATTATCATCTTAGAAAACTTAGGAATAAATAATGAACATGTTAATAGTTTATATTATACGATAAATATATTCTCATAATATTTTACATTTTCTCCGCCGTCAATATTTATACACTACTTTTTTTGTTTTTGTTTTAAAGGAGATATAAGTAAATAAGTTTAGCACTTATCATGATTAAATAAAGTTGTAGGCGAGTAATAAAACATAAGTATTTAAACTAAATTATACTTGTATCGTTAGCATTATAAAAAAAAACATCTTTCTTCTTTACCTTCTCCTTCTTGGAATTTTTTTTTCTTTAAGCTTCAAATTACACAGAAGAATATAATAGAGATAAAAAAACATCTTTCTTCTTCGTCAAGAATTCTGCATATTTTTGGGACAAAGAAAAAATAGGTAAGATAATGAGAGCATGTATTAGAGTTTTATGAGGGAGAAAAAAAATTTCTCATGTTGATTTATCGTTTTCTACAGATAGACCAACGAATATGTCATTTAAACCATGAACTTTCAAAATTTGGTCATTTAAATCATGATGAAATCTGCCCTTTAAACAGTTTTTCACCAATCAAACCATGATGGATCATTTACAAATTTTGGTTATTTAAATTTCTGGTTTAAATAACAGAAATTTGAAAGTTCATGGTTTAAATTACATACATTTACAAGTTCATAGTTTAAATGGCCTATATTTGAAACTTTATGGTTTAAATGACATTTTTTCGAATTAAAACTTCCATTAAAATGACGTCGTTTTGTCAGTAACGGAATGATTAACGGCATAGCAATATATGTTAGTAGGTCAATTATCAGATTTAACGTCATGTATTTTTTGGCTTGATTAACAAAATTTCATGTTTAAAAAAACTAATCAACAAAAGTTGATGTTTTAAGCCTACAACAAAATTCATAGTTTAAATGACCAAAATTTGAAAATTCTTAGTTTAAATGACATTTTCTCCTTAAAAATATTGGTCATTTAGGGTATTAATTTATAAAGAATCGAAAGTCTAAGGGTTTAAAATAAACAAACCATTCTCCCGCGTATAGAATATAATTTCGATCAAACTTGAGGTCTTTATTGTTATATTTTCTTTCTTCTCTCTTTCAGCAAAAACCTAAAAATTTCTCCTTTGTCACACTCTTCTCCGTCCAATTCTCTCCATGGATCGTTCTGTAAATCTCCTCGACTTAGCCTTAGGGTTTGATGAGCAGCAGCTAGCCAATCAATCGCCACTAAATGGGAAAGTAGTACTAATCGAAGACTGTGTAGAGACGAGTGGCTCGTTCGTGCTTCACCAGTTGATGAAACGTGTTCTCTCCCCTAATTCCTCTGACGCCCTAATCTTTCTCGCTTTTGCTCGCCCTTTCTCTCATTATGATCGAATCTTGCGTAAACTGGTAAAAGTTTCAATCTTTTTATACTTTTTTTGTCTCAATTTTTTACATACATTGCTTTTCTCAGTGTTGTGCCATTGTAACAGGGATGTAATTTAGCTACCCACAAGACGAATAATCGATTGGTGTTCTTTGACATGCTGATGGTTAAGTGCTCAGGTGAGACTTTTCAGGTAAACACAGTAGATTTGATAAGAGAAATAGAGTATAGCTAATGGCTTAATTTCACATCAGCTTAGTTAACAAGTTAGTTAGTCTTTGATAAAGCATACTTAAAAGTGTATTGGCCTTGGAAATTAGGGGAGCTCTAGAACAAATCTCCTAACTTTTGGGTTCATTTTGGTGATCTTCATTATTTCATCAGCGCTTCTTCTTTGAAAGCAAACGATTTAAAGAAATAGAGTAGCAGTTGTCTCTCTTCTCTGTGAATTCAGATTCTGAACCAGTGGATTGTATTGTGAACACAATGATGATTGATGAGTTTTGGTGGGGTTAGCTTAGATTCTACCTCAAGATTTTTACTTTTGTTATCACACGAATTTGATTTCATCGACTTGTAGTGGACGTTTCATTGTTTTGTTTTTGTGTTGTTATCGACCATAACTCTATTTTTTCAGAGCTGAATACACTTTTCTTTTACTGAAATCTTTTTAACAGATGGTGATAAAGTGGAAGACAATGTGAGTGCAGTTGCAAAACTATTTCGGGAGATACAAGAAACCGTTCGAAAGCTACAGAGTGTAGCAAGTGGTAACATAACCGTTATGGTGGATGATATGTCTCTCCTGGAAATTGCTACTACCGGCAGCAATTCAGATCACGTCTTGGACTTCCTGCACTATTGCCACACCTTAAGTTCTGAAAGCGTAAGTCAGAGAGGCTGTAACCCATTTGTGAAGTACATTATAGGTTTTTTCTTCTTTTTGAGTCTTTTAACGGGCAATCTTTATATTTCTCTGAAGACAGAATTGTTCATTGGTCATTCTCAATCATGAAGATATATACGCGAGTATGGAGAGACCTGCGTTTTTGCTACAGATGGTGTGTCTTGCAGATGTTGTGATAAAGGCAGGGCCTTTAGCCTCTGGTTTAGCTAATGATGTACATGGCCAAGTAAGTGTAATCACAATACTCTTTTTCCTCAAAATCATTAATTGAAGCTTTTGTTTGATATTTTCTTGGTGTTTAAATGATTTTTGTCATCTTATTTTGCATATGCAGTTGACTGTTTTGAACAAGGGCATAAGCAATTCAGGACGAGGAAGCTCGAGGAACAAGTTGCAGAATTTTCAATTTAGGATCAAGGAGAATGGTATCGATTATTTTTATCCTGGCTGCAGAAGCTGATGATTACTTCTATCCTGGTTGCATCTAGAAATTTTGTTTTGTTTTCCTGAGGAAGCTATTGCTCTTAGGTTTAAAGATTCTGTACTCTGCTCACATTTCTTCCAAGGTGTCTTCTGGTTATCAGTTTCTTACTTTACGAGTCGAACACTTTGAGACACAAATGCTATACTGATCACTCGTCTCCCATGACAGACCCAAGACTTACAAAAGTGATAGATAATATTGTAAACTACTATGCATATGAACGACACAAAAACATGTGCTTCTGTTCTGTTGGTACATAAGATGATACGTTGTATGATCGCCTTCTCATCTAAGGCTCAAAACTGGCCACGCACCAGGAGATGGCAGAGCAGGGCGGATCACAGGAACCCTTCTTACCTCTGTGAACACTTGATTGAGTCGGGCTGCCTGACTCATCACCTGCGACGCCTTCTGCATAGATCATAAACAACACAAGATGTGATAGTGATACAAGAAAACACCACCAAACGAATAACAGCTGAAGGAAAATATCAAATCTCATCACTTTCTACGGGTGATGCCCCAAGCATTTTTTGTTCTTCATTCAGACAAATTACAAGAACAAGTTAACTACAAAATATATAAGCCAGGACATGACAATTATCAAACCAAACTCAAACTTAAATGCTAGAGATCAAGTCAGACCAATAGCATCAACGCAACATAATAGAGGAGAGATTCATCCTCAAAACGAATCATTGTAGACTAGCTTACCAACTTCAAGCAAAATGATAACACAAGGCTGAAAGTTGAATATAGTGTACCTTATCATCAATTGTAACTTTAAGGTTGAACCTTTGAGGGTTCTTTTTCGTATCATACAACCTCCGCCGTCCCAATAGAACAAAACCAATCACTGCTGCAGCCAAAGAAACAGACCAAACTGGATCAACCCTAGATGCAGAGTACTTGAGAAGCAAAAATGGCACCTTCCACCACACTGTCTCTCTACTATCACACTCATCACCAGATCTCACATCCCCAACTTCTACAGTAGATACAACTCTACTATGAGAAACAATCTCATCTTCACCATTCACAATCCGAGAAACCAATTCATCACCCCCTGAATCAGATTCAGACCAAGACTTGCTCGAATCCTCAATAGGCTCTTCAACACCAGTTCCATCAGCAGCAGCCTCACTCTTGAGGTGCTTCTCATCAAGAGCTTCAAAAACACATACCCTGACCTCACTATCACCCCAAATCTCCTCTTCCTGATTCAGAGGATCCGACCCGTAATTGACCCGGAAAGAATCAGGAGGTTCCAAAACACCGTAATGGATCGTATCAACAGAGAAATGATCAGAGAGGATCTTACCAACGCCGATTACACTTGAACTCTCCAGTTTCTTCTCTGACGTGATAGAATCAGTTGGTTCCGTGTCAGAGCCATGAAGCAGCTCCCAATCAAACAACTCCTCCACCTCCATGAACCCTAACGAAAGCCCTAAAATTTGCTGTTGATGATCCCAATTAGCCCACCCCAAGGTTCTTTTATTTATCTCTTGCTGCTGGACCAGAGTGATTACTGCCGATTACTAATTGGCTACGTGTCACCTCTCAACTAGATTCGCGGCACGCTATCATGTGTAACCAAAATGGTACAGTGATTTTAACTATTGTACCACATTTTAATTTGATTCAAATGGATAATTAATATAACCAAATTGTAAAAGCATACATGGACAATTCAACACAAATTCACAAGCTCCATCAAATAATACAAGTCTTTTTTTTTTCTGTAACATCTAGGTATTTAAAAAATAAAAATTAATTAAACTGTGAAAGTGAAATACAAAGTATTAACCATTAACTTTTTGATAAAAAAAAAAAGAAAAACCATTAAGGCATTAAGAGCATTATTGCTAAGGAGTTGGGTTTGAGCTCCAAAATATTAATAAAACCTCATATATGAGTCTATATATGAGTCTATGAGACTGAGAATCGGTTCTTTCGGAAGCATTCCGAGCAACCCTAAGAGAACGCTACATGGCGTCTCCTGAATGGTGGATTCAGAAATATAAAATAGAATTTTTTTTTCTCTTATTTCTTTTTCCCTTTATTGCCGACTGTTTCTATCTCTTCTCTCTCCCTTCCTTTGGAGATAAAACATGCGTTGGCGAGATCGTACTCTATCTGGAAGCCTGTTTTGATCTCATTTTCTCCAATGAATGGAGAATCACCTAAATTTTCCCGTCTCCGGGTGATTTTAGCCACCAGCGTAGGTTCTCATCAGGTTCGTACAACAGCTTTCAAAGATCAAATTAGTTTTCTTTTCCCGGAGAGATTTGTTGTGCTCTGTCTATGTGAGAATGAATCTGAGGCCGTTGGGTTTCAGGTTGAGCTATTAGAGAATGTTTGATCCAACTGTTTTGAGGTTCAGATCGAATTTAGTTGTTATATGCTTCCAACTAGTTTTGTTGATTGGTTTGTGTCATGTGAATTTTGGGCAACAAAAGGCATTCTTTTCATATGTTGATGATTGCTTCTGCTGTATTCTCATGGTCAATAGAAGAAAGAAGAAGATTGGTATTAGTGTAAGTTTGCATTTTCAAGCATCAGTTTTTGTTAGTTTGTGCAGAGCTCTGAGGTCAGTCTATATTGCATTTTCTTTGACAGCCTTTACTTGAAGCAAACATAAAGGAACCCAAGAAGCTTCAAGTCCTTGATTCCAAAGATATTTCAAGAAGAAACACCATGTTGTATCTCACGACTGGATTCCTTGGAGGGATCAACATTCTCCATGGTGAAGCCGCAGAAGCTCGAGTAGGGAGAAAGGAGAACAGGAAAAAAGCAATGGAGAAGCTGATGGCGAAGGCGAAAGAGTCAGAGCCGCCCAACAAGTCAGAAAACCAAAAGATAGAGAAAGAGTTAGAGAAAGAAGAAGTATTTCCTCTACTTCCTCCTCCTCTTGTGGTGGAGGCAAACATGTTTCAATAAGCTATCTCCCTCACTCTCTCTTTTGTTTACTCATAGAGACACAATGTGTGAGAATCAAAAGCTTTTCATTCCAACACCCAATTGAGTAAATGACACTACATGCTGTTCTGTGCTATAGGTTTCCTATTATTACAAAACGTGTTAATATAAAAAAAGTGAAGATGATGACAAAAGATAAAGAGTAGAAACATGACTAGCTAGGTGATCTTTTTGTCCATGTTTGTGATGAGATTCTTCATCTGAAACCTCCAGAAACAGAAGTAAGCGAAACCAAAGCCGATCAACACATACAACCAAATCTTATCTTCGCCACCTTCCTAAAACAGAAGTAAGCGAAACCAAAGCTGATCAAAGCATAACATGATAGTGGAAGACGAACGACATGACTACAATTTCTACTATCCAACGGAATTCCATCACGGAGAAGGAAGTGGAAGTTCTCATGTCGATTTATCATATTCTACAGATATGCCAACAAATCTACATAATATGATGGGCATTCGAAATGAGGTTCATGATACACAAATGCATGATCTTTTGGAAAAAGACTTGATTGAGCATATCTGGCAAAACTTTGGTGCAACCGCACAATAAATCTTATTTCAAATTCTGTTTAATATGTTTAATATTTTGAATATTATAAAATGTTTTTACTATTTCGAATTTTGTAAAATATGTTTAATATTCTTAAGTTTGTAAAATTTAATTGTTTTCTATTTTATGTAATATAAAAAACATAAATAATTGTCTTGTCATTTTGTATAATTAAAGTTTGATAATTAATAAACACAAATTAAAAAATTATTATTTAAATGCTTGAGCAACCTTCTTTTGAGTTCTCTATTAATAGGGTGATTTTGCTTAAGTTTCTCTTAAGGTTACTTTACTTAGTTTAGTATTAATTATATAATTAATTAATATGAGAGTAACTATGGAGGGTTGCTCCACTAACGATGGTCTAACTATCTTCTTCTGAGTTTTTTTTTCTTTTCTCTCACCTCTCCTAGACACATGGTTATCTTTGTAGATCTGATTTCATTAGGCTCATCCGAATGATTTCATTCCGACTAAGAAGCAAGACAACAAGGCAGATGCGACGTGGCCAATCCGGAAATGCACCCTGAGGTGAAGCTATGCTATTATGTGATTAGCATTCTGGATATTGCGGGATTAGTTCGGAGAAGCCTCTGTTCATGATGGTTTTGCTTCGCGTCTCTTGGTCGGGTCAGTCGGATGTATTGTCTGTTTTAGCTTAGGACCGGAACAATGAAAGCCAGAGAAACCAAGCTATTCTGATGTTGCGCCTCTGGGTGTTGATGCTATTGGAACAAGTTCTACTCACCGATCATGAAGTTCTAATAGTTTGGAATTGCTTTGTTCTTCGTATCATAGGGTTCACATGAATAACAAGCTGTTGATCATATTGAACTAATTTTCTCTGAATAAATGCACTAATTAAACACACAAAAACTTGAACGAAGCTGACTTATAAAAAAAGAAGACTTTGTAATTTAGGAGACTGAATACGTAAACGACGTGTAGCTAACCATTAGAAAGTGTCAGTAGGTTAAATTGGTCGTAAATAAACAAGTTGTTGGTCGTAAAATATATAGCTGGAACTAATTTTGTCTTGGCTACAGGTGGACTAGCAGACTTTAGAAACGTTGATTTAGGATTAGAAGCAATTAATGTTGCAACTTGCAACGAGTTCCGATAGTAAATACTAAATACAATAAGCTCAGTCCGGGCTGATTAAGAAAGCATTTCATCTCAGTGAGTCTCTTATTTTCTTATTCATCCTTTGAGATTTTCTACTTAAAACATCTTACCTACATTACATATACTCTCATATTTCTTTATGCGTATGAATAATGATATGAAACCACCACCGCGTCATTCTTATATAAACCCCAAATGCCGTTTGTCTGATCCGGCTAAGCCACACAAACTTCGGAGGCGTCGGTTTTCTCGTCCACTCTTTGTCTACTTTGCTTGCAAAGGTGAGTGCTTAAGGGGCAGCAGGTACTATTCTTTCCGTGGTACATGTAATGTAGGATTCCATAGAGGTTGCCACTTGCCACTTGTATCCACATTCCACCAAAGATAAGACACCCTTATAATGAAGACCAACCATATCATCAAAATCGAAAATTTAGAGGTTGAAATAGTTCGCATGGTAACTATAAACCATTCTGCTATTATTTATTGTAGTATACGTTGCTTACGCATTGTTGTATTCAAGTGGCAAGGTAGAGTTTTTTGTTCGGTGGATAGTTCTCGTGTTTGATCAAAAGTTTTGTATAGACCATTGCTTTATATGGAACGAGATAGTTCAAGTCCTAAACTGTTCCTATAGTAATTTCTTGTTGAGACCGGCGAAATAAGCCAAATTTCTTAAAACCATGGAGACAAAGAGACAATGAGTAAATTGTAGCAGTCGGCTCTAAGAATTACCCCACCATGAAAAATACTTAGGAAATACTTGGGTTCACTTATTTTTTTTCAACCAACCGGATCATGCCACCAAAAAAGATATAAAAAAAAATTCTATTTTTTTAAAAACTAAAAATAGATTATTGAGTTTTGATTTCACAAGGTTATAAGTTGGTTTGAGTTTATATTTTACAATTAAACGATGTGATATGTCAGTTTGGGTTAAAATTTAGATTTTACAATTAAACGAGATTATATGTTCGTTTGGATTTATCTACAAAGATTAGAATTTAGATCTTATCATTAGACGAAATTATATGTTGGTTTGAGTTTATAAAAAAAGAATATAGTTTGGTTTTTACAATTAAACGAGATTATATGTCAGTTTGGATTTATCAACAAATATTAGAATTTAGATTTAATAATTAAACGAAATTATAAATTGGTTTGAATTTATAAAAAAAGAATATAGTTTGGTTTCTACAATTAAACGAGATTGTATATCGGTTTAAATCTACAAATGACAAATTATGTTTAGATTTTACAATTAAATGGAGTTATTGTTGATTTGGGTTTTATAAAGAAGAATTACAGTTTTTTTTTTAACAACAAGAACTATAGTTCTTCACAAAAAAAAAAAAAACTATCGTTTAGATTTTACAACTAAATGAGTTTATGTCTTAGTTTAAATTTAATTAAATAATTAAATTATTCATTTACTTTATTTTAATATGATATGACATTATTCATTTACCTTATTTTAATATGATATGATATCATTCGATTGACTAATATAAAAGAGGTGAGTGAAAGGGAGGATGAACCCGAGTATCGTCCATCGAAGGTAGTTCAGGTTATCACTGATTCAGTTGAGACATAATCTAAACATCATGGGTGAAGAATAAAATTTGTATATGACTAGGGACTAGAGCCATATTGTTTTGGTCCAAACCAATTTGTCCGTACAAAACCAAACCGAGTTGTTTGGTTTTTGGTTCAAAATCTGTTTAGCAATCGGTTTAATTTGGAAAGATTTTGAATTATGTCGGTTTAAAATTTGCTAATTTGTTAATTTTAACCTGAACCGAATTTGCTAATTTTATCCGATTAAACTTGTTTTAAACCCATTTTAGCTGGAGAAACCCAAAAAGTCGATTGAATTTGGTAGAATTTCATTAACCGAAATAAATCAAAATCCGAAATGTTTTTTTGTTCGGTTAATTTGGACCAGTGTCTACTAAATAGTAACTGAAAACCCGAAATAACCGGATTGATTCGGTTCGAGGATTAGGCAATTAATGAAATGGGCCTTTTAGAAAATGTTGAGCCTATTTATCTCTCTGCATCGCATCTGCACCGTGTTTAGCGACAGCTACATCCAGAGAGAGAGAGAGAGAGAGACGACTAAGCGAACAAAACTGAGAGAAAGCGTGAAGTGGGATGATGCCAAACAGAGAAGATTAGGGACTCGTGTCTTCTCCTTCTCGTCACCTGTGTCTCTCTCTCTTTTCCGAAAAGCTTTTGATAATTCGAGGTTCGTTTGAAAATGGCTTATTGTTTTTTTCTCCTTTTACATCGGATTTGGACTTCTGGGTTCTGTTCGGTTGTGGGGAAAAAAAAAAAAATTGGGGTCAATATAAGAAAATTTTGAGTGGGTTTAATCTTGTGGTCGTGATTGATCTTCATACTCTCTTTGATCAGAGTGGACTTTGCTTCCATGTTTTTGTTCGTCTGTAATATTGTTTGAAATTTTATGTAGGGTTTAAATAGGCATGTCTTAGATCACTTTCAGTCTTAAGGGCATGTGTCTTTGTGTTTCTTTTACAAAGCAAAGTCTCAGTTCGAGTCTTCAGCATTATATAGCTCTGAGAATCTCTTTATACATTGTCAAACTCAGGACTCAAGACTAAAAGAATTCACAGTTGGAGACTCTCTACTTTTTTCTTTTTTTTTGGTTTCTAAGAGTGGACCCTTGTGGTTTTCAGGTGCTTCCAGTTTTGTATTTTTTGGCCATGGACGCTACAGAACAAGTGATCAAAGAGCTCACAAAGATTGAAGGTGATGACACTTCAACAGTGGAGATCAAAGTGTTGTTATTCGCCAGAGCACGCGAGCTCACAGGCGTGCCTGATTTAACACTGAAGATGCCATCAGGTAGTACAACACAGAAATGCATGGACGAGTTGGTTCTCAAGTTCCCAAGCTTGGAAGAGGTACGTAGCTGTGTGGTTCTTGCGTTGAATGAGGAATATACAACCGGTTCCGCCATTGTTCAACACAGAGATGAGTTAGCCATCATACCTCCAATTAGTGGCGGCTAATGCATCACTACTACTAAAGTCCCTTCATTTGTGTTTGTACTTTTCATTGGCATTAGTAATCAAACATGTAAAAGTTAAAGGTACTTTTTGTCATAAAACAACAACAGAAATATCTGTCTTATAATAAAAGAAAGGTTTACATCACTTCTACAAATCTTCCAGTTTGTTGTCTTTTCTCATTCCGTAGATCATTACAATCACAACTTCTTCTTCTTCTTCATCTCAATATTGATTATCATACAATCATTCTAACAAAGAGAAAGGAGAGTGTTATCACTGTTTCAGTAGCGACGTGGTCTTGAATGGTTGATACTATCTAGTGCTGAACCAAGAACTCTTCTACTATACTCCAAACTTGCTCCATTTGATACTCCTGGTGGAGGTGGCTCTGCAAAAATGCACAAAAACAAAAAAACACAGAACAAAGTACATTAACTCTCTCATACTCCAAAACACAAATTTAGAATGAACTAAAGGTTCTTGATATTGTAATCTGTGTTGAATTCGACAACGAAGCAGCTTAATATCTCATAACTCTAGCAGCTAAACTAGTGATAGCCATTAGCTTAAGCAACAGACCAAGTCTTATGCTTAGAAAGACAGATAGATTGAGCAGAAGGTTCTTAATTTACTCATCCGTGTTGAATTTGGCAAAGAACCAGCTAAATTCTTATAACTCACCAGCCAAACTAATCATATACATTGATAAAACCATGTATCTATACTCTGCCTAACTTGTGTCAATGCTTCAAAACGAAAGCTATCGATCTTTCTATCTGTTCCATGAATCAAGAAGGGACAATAATAAGTCAAACCAAAGAAACAAAACCTTGTGTGTAATCCAAAGGCAGAGGTGAAGGCGGAGAGATCAATTGCGACGAAAACCTCTCTGAATGATAAGCAGCTCTATCTGAATACTCGAAAGCCAAAGGCTGAGGTCTCATTCTATTACCGGAGTTCACCTGCAACTTATCCTGTCCAGATATCTAATTCCACCAAACCACAAAACCAAAATCAAGAATCTATTTTGCAAAAAGATTTAAAAAAGACAGAGAGGAGAGAACAAAGGACTCACAGCAAACTTGAGAGTTCTACTGTAGAGAGAAACAAGTCCAGAGAAAAGCTTAACAGCGTAATCAGCGATTTCTTCAGTCTCGAACTCAGCAAAGGCAAAGCCTTTAGGTTTATCAGTTTCTTTATCACGAGGTATGTGTAGATCGATTACTCTACCAGCTTGAATCATGATATCATACAAAACCCTATCGCTTACTCTCTCATCTACGTTCCCTGATTTTCAAAGTTTGTTTTAACAGTCAGATAAAAAAAAAAAATTGGAGATGTTTGGAAGAGACAATTTACCTATGTAGACGGTGCAATTGGAATTTCCTCCAGACATTGAAGCTGAATTTGTTAATCGGGAACAATGGAAACCCTAAAAAAAGCTTTAGGAAGAAGAAGATGGATGAATGTGTGTAATTGAAATTGAGGAGGAGGAGAAGGAGAAGAAGAAGTTTCGAGAGGGTTGAAAATGTAATTTTCACGTATATATATTTTTTTTTAAAGTTTTTTTTTTAAATTTATTTATTAGTTATATACATTATTTATGTGATAAAAGTTTAATGTTTGATTTTTTTTAGCTCATCCTTGAGAAGTATAAATCCTGATCAAAATACAATCTAGAAACCTAAACGATATAGGGTAATCAATAACAACTCTTGAGATACATTCATTATACATCATGTTTTTTAGCATAGCACTAAAATAAGTTTTTTTCCAAACTTAGCACAACATCTCTAAAATTTCAAAAATAATATAAATTAATCTTTTAGAATTAAATCCTAAATTCAAAATATTAAATCATACTCCTCAAAACTATACTCTAAATGTGAAATTGAGAACCCAAACCTAAAAAATAAAATTATGAAAAAGAATTTTAAATATTTTAATGTGTTAAGTAATGCTATTTTTTTTAAATTTATGAAATGTGTGCTATAATTATCCACAAAACTTGTTTTAGTTCTTTTTTATGGTATTACTCTTTTATTTTTCTTTTAGTTATATACATTATTTCATGTGATAATGTTTTAATTATGGTTTATTTTTAACTAAAAAAAAACACTTTTTTTTTAACAACAAAGTACAAAATCAGCTCAAACGAGCCAATAGAAGGAAAACCGTTCACATAGATAATTTGGTGCGACTCCTTTCTAGCTCGTCGTGCCAGTTTGTCCGCACTATCGTTCTGTGATCTAGGGATTAGGGCTATGGAGAAGGATAATAACTCCTCCTTGTCTTCTTCAATAACATCCATATACGTGTTGAAGGCAGGCCACTCCGCTGGCGAAGACACCATCTTCACCAAATCAGAAAAATTCGTGAGAAACATTACGTTTTCATTGTCCGCTCCAATCATACATCGCATAGCCCAGATGAGGGCTTCCACTATGGCATGGAGGGGAGATAAGCTCCGGCGAGAATTTGATGCACCCATAGTGGGGAATTCCCCCTCAGGAGAAATGCAGTGCGATCCTCTACCAGAAAACTGATCAATATCCTTCCAAGATCCATCCACAAAGTAGCGGTAGCTGTTTCTGCTGCTTGCGGCCAAGTTATTAACCGTAGCACCAAGGATCGGCCGAGGGCCTCCCTGGGCGGAGGATCCTAGATGGTCCTCCTGAGCCAAAAACCAAAGCATGACCTCCTCTTCCGCTATTTTTAAAACGGCTAAAGGATTGGAGTCTAAATTACTGAAAACTTTATCATTTCTAGCTTTCCAAATGTACCAAATAATCCACGGAAAAATTTCCACCGAAGGGACTTGCTGAGATCTCCAAAATAATGTATCCATGTTTGCATAGATAGATTCTGAAGGAAAGCCACCCGACGATGTCGGAAAGGAGGATAAAGCCCACACCTGCCATGCCGGGGGCAAAGGAAGAGAGCGTGATTGATTGTCTCTTCTGTGACTCCACAACGTGCACATTCCATATCATTACCCATACCACGACGCCGCAGATTAGCAGTCGTTGCCACACATCCCGACAGAGCTTGCCACAAAAAGTGCTGAATTTTTGGTGGGCAGCGAAGCTTCCAAACAAAGGCCTGAAGCGGAACAATATTAGGCCTAGAGACCGTCAAGCTAGTCTCTAGTTTTTGACGCAAGGCGCTATACCCCGATTTAACGGTATACAAGCCAGATTTTGTCAAATGCCAACCAAATCTATCCGGTGTATTAAGATTGCCAAGAGGTAAAGCAGAAATAATGCCAATGTCTTCCGGTGCAAAAGAGGCCGAAAGCAAAGGCAAGTTCCAAGAGCATAAACTCATGTCGATGAAAGTTTCAACTCTGAGCGTAGGATCGATGAGCGATCGAACGCAATGCTGGTCTCGAGGATTGGGCAGGGATCCAGGGGTCAGACCATACTAAGATGGAATTGTCGGATCATCCGTGTTAAATTTGGCAAAGAACCAGCTAAATTCTTATAACTCACCAGCCAAACTAATCATATACATTGAGAAAACCATGTATCTATACTCTGCCTAACTTGTGTCAATGCTTCAAAACGAAAGCTATCAATCTTTCTATCTGTTCCATGAATCAAGCAGGGACAAGAATAAGTCAAACCATAGAAACAAAACCTTGTGTGTAATCCAAAGGCAGAGGTGAAGGCGGAGAGATCAATTGCGACGAAAACCTCTCTGAATGATAAGCAGCTCTATCTGAATACTCGAAAGCCAAAGGCTGAGGTCTCATTCTATTACCGGAGTTCACCTGCAACTTATCCTGTCCAGATATCTAATTCCACCAAACCACAAACCACAAAACCAAAATCAAGAATCTATTTTGCAAAAAGATTTAAAAAAGACAGAGAGGAGAGAACAAAGGACTCACAACAAACTTGAGAGTTCTACTGTAGAGAGAAACAAGTCCAGAGAAAAGCTTAACAGCGTAATCAGCGATTTCTTCAGTCTCGTACTCAGCAAAGGCAAAGCCTTTAGGTTTATCAGTTTCTTTATCACGAGGTATGTGTAGATCGATTAATCCACGGAAAAATTTCCACCGAAGGGATTTGCTGAGATCTCCAAAATAATGTCTCCATGTTTGCATAGATAGATTCTGAAGGAAAGCCACCCGACGATGTCGGAAAGGAGGATAAAGCCCACACCTGCCATGTCGGGGGCAAAGGAAGAGAGCGTGATTGATTGTCTCTTCCGTGACTCCACAACGTGCACATTCCATATCATTACCCATACCACGACGCCGCAGATTAGCAGTCGTTGCCACACATCCCGACAGAGCTTGCCACAAAAAGTGCCAAATTTTTGGTGGGCAGCGAAGCTTCCAAACAAAGGCCTGAAGCGGAACAATATTAGGCCTAGAGACCGTCAAGCTAGTCTCTAGTTTTTGACGCAAGGCGCTATACCCCGATTTAACGGTATACAAGCCAGATTTTGTCAAATGCCAATCCAATCTATCCGGTGTATTAAGATTGCCAAGAGGTAAAGCAGAAATAATGCCAATATCTTCCGGTGCAAAAGAGGCCGGAAGCAAAGGCAAGTTCCAAGAGCATAAACTCATGTTGATGAAAGTTTCAACTCTGAGCGTAGGATCGATGAGCGATCGAACGCAATGCTGGTCTCGGGGATTGGGCAGGGATCCAGGGGTCAGACCATACTAAGATGGAATTGCCGGATCCTACCCGTTTAATGAGTCCTTTGTGTACCAGAGAGTGAGCAAATACCATACTCCGCCATCCATAAGATGGTGAATAAGATTTAATAGGATCCAAAGGATCAGAGTGCATGTAATAGCGACCTTTTAAAACCTTTGCAAATAAAGAGTTCGGGACTGTGATCAGCCGCCATAGTTGTTTGGCTAACAACGCTGTGTTAAAGTCATCCAGACATCGAAAGCCCAGACCACCTTCCAGCTTATCATCACAAAGCTTATCCCAAGCTATCCAGTGTAGCCCTCTTGAATCTCCAGAAGAACTCCACCAGAAATTAGAGATCGCACTGGTGAGTTTCCTTGTAACCGTTTTCGGGAGCCGAAAGCAAGACATAACAAAAGTAGGGACCGCGGTGGCAACCGATTTGATCATGACCTCTTTCCCTCCCCTAGACAACAATCTAGCAGGCCATCCACCCGCCCGTGATTGCAGTCTATCCTGAACAAAGGAGAAGATTTTTGTTTTTGACCCTCCAAGGCTTTCAGGAATGCCTAGATAAGAACTCATACCACCCAAAGTAGTAATACCCATCACGCCTTTAAGTTCCTCACGTAAATTCGTCTCCACTGTGTGTCCAAATTGAACTGACGATTTCTAAAAGTTAATTCGTTGGCCAGAAACCCGTTCATACTGTTTTAAAACCCCTAGAAGAACCTCACACTGCTCCTTTGTGGCCCGACAGAAAAACAGACTATCATCTGCGAACA